>NW_021630047.1:0-142500 GCF_900700375.1 Denticeps clupeoides | reverse complement strand
GTGTGTGCGTGCATGCGTGCTGACCGATGCATGTAGCCTCATTGGCCACAGGAAGGCCGACACCAGTAGGCGGGACAAACACAGCAGGAAGCTGAGGGAGCGTCTGAAATCTCCGCCCATCAGCATGAACACAGTGGAGACCAACCAATCAAAACCAGGCGGGACACACGGAGACAGTCTGAACACAGAGTCAAGGAAGTGTGTGTGGGAGAGAGAGAGAGAGAGAGAGAGAGAGAGGGGAAAAGACAGACTGTGTATGTGTGTGTGGTGTGAGAGAGAGAGAGAGAGAGAGAGAGAGAGAGAGACAAGTCTCACACGAGCAGACAGGCAGGCTCTTCTCTTTACACACACACACACACACACACACACACACACACACGGTCTGTCTTTTCCCTCACCGTCTTCTGTTTTACACTCTCTCACCACACCACCCACGGCGGTCAGGATACGGAGATCTGAGGGGACCGCGCTTCTCTGTCTGGACAGGAACTCCTCGCTGTGGCGGATCAGGGAGCAGAAATCCGCCTCGGAATCTTCTCGGAGCAGCTTGAGGAACTGTCCATACCTGTTGAAATTCCCAGAGGAATCTTTCCTCACCGGGTGCATCGGGGGTCGTAATAAACGTGTCGTAATAACTGGTTATAAACTAACCGACACATGAACACTCATGTTTACACTGAAAAAGTTAACCAATAAATCGCAAACATTTAGGCTCAAAATGGGGTTTTGCCTGAATTGAGATGATCTATAATCATTAAGAGTGTAATGAGCTATGAAAAGCAGCAGTGAGCTTAATACCATACGGACTGCGGAACCGAGGGTACTACATGAGGAACAACGCAGCCGGAACGGAGCGGGAAATACGACCCTTAACCGCACGGCATGACGGGTTCTCGCGGTTCCTCTCGGTCGGTTCTTATACAGAACATGTCTACAGATGCAGCCACATCTCACTCTGACGTTGCTTAGGAAGAGTTGCTAATTAGCATTTTTCTCTTCACTTCATGGTTCAGTCAGCTGAGAAGGATGAGGAGGGCTTGAGATGATGGGTGCGCAGGTTCATGGTGAAGATGTTCTACCTGAGTGAAACTCGGAGCCCCAGCTGCTCCACGGGCGTCAGGCCTCGGTTGTCCACTTCGACCTCCTCCTCCTCTGTAAAACATTCGGAGAAGAGCGAGGTCACCACCCGTCTCACCAGTGAAGAATGATGGAGCCCCGAGCAGGAGGCCAAGTGTCACACGCTGCAGGCAGAGGAACCTTGGACTGATGGGCTGGTAGTGGCCTAGCGGGTAACAGACTCGCCTATGAACCAGAAGACCCAGGTTCAAATCCCACTTACTACCATCGTGTCCCTGAGCAGGATACTTAACCCTGAGTGTCTCCAGGGGGGACTCTCCCTGTAACTACTGTTGTAAGTCCCTCTGGATAAGGACGTCTGATAAATGCTGGAAATGTAAATGATGTCACCTCAAAAAAACAGTAAGTGGATCGATAACGAGGATGGACCTCTATCAGCAAGTAAAATCCCATCATGCATTTACATTTCCAGCATTTACCAGACGCCCTTATCCAGAGCGACTTACAGTCAGTAGTTACAGGGACAGTCCCCCCCCTGGAGACACTCAGGGTTAAGTGTCCTGCTCAGGGACACGATGGTAGTAAGTGGGGTTTGAACCTGGGTCTTCTGGTTCATAGGCGAGTTTGTAACCTGCCAGACTACCAGCACCATCATGCTCTCTGCTCATCTCTCCGAGCGCTTCATGATGTAACAGGTACACGGGGACACCGAATGGAGTCCGAATGGAGGTGTGGACGCTGTAAGAAGGCGTCCGTCCTGCCTGTCCTCCTCACTGACAGAGGAGGGGTGTGGGGTGGGACACACACACACACACACACACACACACGGGTTACAAGCGTGAAAAAAAAAAAAAGTGTCCAGCAGCCCTGACAGAGTCAACATCTAGATGGAACAGAGAGAGAAGAGCTTCGTTTTTACAGCTGCTTGTCATCATAGACGGTGTCTGTTTTGTGTGTGTGTGTGTGGTGTGTCTGTTTGTGTGTCTGTTTGTGTGTGTGTGTTGCTGCTGCATTATTGATGAAAGTGCCAGAGTGAAACAGCTTAAGCCGATTGTCAGACAGAACCTGACAGAACAGAGCAGAACCCGTCTGGGCGGGCTTCAGAGGGAAGAACTTCAGGGCAGAGGTCTGCTCCTGTCCACGTCCCGTCCTGGAAGGCAAAACTGCGCTGCTTGGCAATAAATAAATGATTTGGATTGTTTAAGGCTGTTTTGTGTGTGTTGTGTGTGTGTGTGTGTGTGTATTCTAAGGCCAAGACTTACAGTAATGGCTCATATCTGGGTAAAGTGTGTGAAAATTTAACAAGCCAGGCACATTTTACCTCTTCCAACAGGGGGCGACAGAGAGCTGCGGCTTCGTAACGTGGTAACAGTGATATTTCGAGGATTCAATATTTTCCTGAGTTGGTGTAAATAGTCAAAATTCAGACTTATTTCATTATAATGAGCAATTCTCAATATCGGCATCATACACAGCCACAGCTCAGAGCTGCAGTTACGACTTTTATAACCCCAACCTGCTGAGGAACCTGGGACGATATTTTATGTGACGTTTTATAGGGCGTCTTGTGACAGCGACCTGTGAAATATTGAGCCGGAAATGACGATAAACACACAACCACCAAACCAGCTCTAGAGGAGAACTTTACCAGCAGCATTTTATTTCTTTACCCCCCTCCCAAAAAAGGGATTCTGTCAGCGGTGTGGGCGCAGTGTTGTGTGTGTGTGGTGTGTGTATTCACTGACCTCGGTACTTCCACAGGGGGGAAGAAACACTCACTGGGAGGGGAGGAGAGATGGTGCCACCCACCTTCTCCAGCAAATCACACAGCACTGTGGGAAACACTGATGTTAATTATACACCACACACACACACACACACACACAAGTGGGGGGTGTGTGTGATATGTATCAGCTACCATAATTATTAATTATTGTTTTTCTTCATTCGCTAACTCCCCTTCCATAACTTACTCATGGGCGTGGCTGGCGGAACCAATCCCGGGACACTGGACGCAGGGCGGGGACTCGCCCACTCACACATTTAATTCAGTCACTAATCCACCTAGTGCACAATTATAAACTCCGCCCACACAAGGACACTGTCACCTGTAACCTGGTCCAGTTAACTAGGCTGGATTTTATTTGGAGTTGGATCGTGTGAGGAGCATTTCATCCCACTGACAGCGTAGCAGAACTCACCGGTTCCGGCCATGCTGTCCGGGTCGGAGGTCATGACCTTGCAGAACAGCCTCCTGCAGGCCGGCATCCAGCCATGATCAGGAGGCGTGGCCAGGAAGGAGCTCAGCTCAGAGTCTGGACAGTAAAATATTCACTTTTATTCATTTATACACTCGTTATGGGCGCACACACACACACACACACATACAGGCCAGGGCTGCTGAATAAACCACAGCTGGAGCATTCAGGCCAGAACCAGAGTGGTGGAACATGGAACGTCCTCCAGGTGCTGATCTGGATGTTCAGAACTTCACAGTCAGCTAATTAGAAGCTAAATTAATGAAGACTGCAGATGAAAGTTGGCCTTTAGGCTGAATCTGGTGTCTTTACAAAGATTATTAAATGTTCAGTGAACACGGCCTCTACTCAGGAAATTAATACATAAATCAATAAAGAAGAACCTCAGCGCCACCAATGTTCTAATAATGAAGAATTTTTAAATTCCCTTCACTCTTCCTTTCCCTCACTCTTCCTTTCTGGGCTGTTATACAGAACAAATGTTAGAATGTTATATAGGTGTGTGTGTGTGTGTGTGTGGTGAGAGAGAGTGTGTGTATGTGTGAGAGTGTGTGGTGTCTGTGAGAGAGAGAGAGTGTGTGTACGTGTGAGAGTGGTGTGTATGTGTGAGAGTGCGTGTGTGGGGGGTGGTAGTAGCCTGGTGGGTAACACACTCGCCTATGAACCAGAAGACCCAGGTTCAAATCCCACTTACTAACATCGTGACACTTAACCCTGAGGTCTCCGGGGGGGGACTGTCCCTGTAACTACTGACTGTAAGTCGCTCTGAGTAAGGACATCTGATAAGGACATCTGATAAATCTGTAATGTAAATGAAATGTAAAATGAGAGTGTGTGGTGTGTGAGAGTGTGGTGGTGTGGGTGTGTGTGTGGGTGTGTGTGGTGTGTGGTGTGTGTGTTGTTAGAGAGTGCGGTGTGTGTGTGTGTGTGTAGTGTGTAGTGCAGTACTACAGGGTAGAGGTGTTTGTATAGTGTATATTAAGGTGAATGACCACTCTCTGCTTAGAAAATTTCAACCTCAGTGGCACCTTGGCAGTTCAGGATTGGAACCGGCAACCTTCTGATTACGGGGAAGCTTCCTTAACCGCTAGAACAACCCACCAGCCCATCAACAGTGGACCCCAGAGTCGGCGTGTGCAAAACCCCCATTCGTGGACACGTGTTGGCATCTCCGTACTATAGTCACCATTCTACTGAACTGTCTGCACGGCTCACTTACAGGCCGCCAAGTACCTCATACACTCAGCAAGACAGGCCAACGAGCATCAGACGGCAACTGAGACGGCTTGGACATGTTATAGGGGACGTCCTGTAGTCGTCTGTATGGACAACTAGACACCGAGCAGCGCTGTGCCGGAGGGCAAAAGAAGCACTACAGAAACCAGCCGAAAAATATCGCTAAAGAGGTGCAACATCAAGCCAGAGGACCTGGAGCACATGGCTGCGGATGAGACGGCGCGCGGAGAGAGAGACGTTGATGAGAGACGAGGAGAGCAGCTGGAAGGGGGTGAGATGAGACTATGTGGAGCGCGGCTAGGGTGAAGAGCGAGTAGAAGTAGCTAGAGGGACTGGGGGGGGGGACTATGTGGAGAGAGAGAGGGTGAGAGAGAGAGAGAGAGAGAGTGAGTGAAGTGAGAGTGAGTGAGTGAAAGAGAGGAGAGAAGAGAGTGTCTAATCTGAACTCTACAGCTGTGAACTCTCCAGTTCACAACAAACACTAATAAAGAGAAGGTGGCCAGATAAAGTCCATGAAAAACGTCACACACACACAACACCACACACACACACACACACAACTCCCATCACCTACTGTAATGGTGGTGTGTTGCTTCAGACACGTCCAGAATGTATGTTTGTGGGAACCAGGGAAGGGAGGAGAACATTGGCCATGGGTATCGGATCATCACCCTGATATGGAGAATTAGATCATCATCATCCAGCAAAGAAGAAACAAAAACAAGGAACCTAAAAAAGGGCGTGGCCCTTTAGGTTGTACATGCTGACCTTGTGCAGAACTCGAGGGGGGTAGACGACGTTCTGACGGACCCCCGATGATGCTCATGCGCACCAGGATGTGGTTCCTCTCCACCGACAGGCCATCGATGATGAACGTGCTGAAAGAGACAGAGAAAGAGAGAGTCTGCATCACCAGACAACACAACCGAGTGCTGAGAACGTCCTCATGGCCACCCACCCTGGAGCCTCGGGCGACTCTGTGACGTTGTCCCTCTGGTTCTGCAGCAGAACATCTCTCAGGCCAAACTGAGTCTCCAGCAGCAGTAAAGAGTCCAGGCTACAGCACATCACACTGAAGCAGCCCTGAGAAGAAAAGAAAGACTGAAATACTGTTACTTGGTCCTGAAGCTGGTAGAAAGATGGGCCTCCTACCACCATATGTAGCGTTCAGGTCAAAAGTCTGGACACCTTCTCATGCAACGTGTTTTCTTTATCTTCATGACCATTTACGTTGGTAGATTCTCACTGAAGGCATCAAAACTATGAATGAACACATGTGGAGTTCAAGTGAAAACATGTTTTATATTCTAGTTTCTTTGCTCTGATTACTGCTTTGCACACTCTTGGCATTCTCTCGATGAGCTTCAAGAGGTCGTCACCTGAAATGCTTCTCCAGCAGTCTTGAAGAGTTCCCAGAGGTGTTTAGCACTTGTTGGTCCAGCTCACCCCAAACCATCTGGATTGGGTTCAGGTCCAGTGACTGTGGAGACCAGGTCTCACTTTTTGTTAAGTACAGAACTCCACATGTGTTCATTCATAGTTTTGATGCCTTCAGTGAGAATCTACCAACGTAAATGGTCATGAAGATATAGAAAAAAACGTCGAATGAGAAGGTGTCCCAGATTTTTGGCCTCTACTGTACGAACACCAAAACTCTGCAATAGACCTGGGAATCACAATTAACAGTGATCTGACTTTCAGAAGGTCCCACGGACACACACCATGCTGCAGAGTAAAACTGGTACGAGTCAAGACTCGACTACGACATCATGTCTCCGTAAACTCCAACGAGTTCAGGATGCTGTGGCAAGAATTTGACCTGGAATAAAAGGACAAATGGACCAGCAGCACTATAAGGGACATAAAACCTACTCTTCACTGTCCAGTACCTGCAAACGTGGACAGATCTTTTATAATACAAACTTGGACAACTATTGTTGTAGACTATGTTGGACTACTCACTCCCCCTGGATGGGCAGAAAGGTGTGCAGAAGGGTCAAAGTGTTTTTGGGGGTCAACTGTAGGACCTGTCAAAGCCCATGGAGATAAACTGTCCTGTAATTTTGGGCTATAAAAAAAACTTAATTTATTCTCGCTATTGAGTGGGGACATTTTGATCTCAGACATTATGCATCATACAGAAGACGACGCCCACAGTGGAACGATGTGCTGAGGACTGTGGATCTGAAGGAAGCTCCTGATGATGCAACTACCAGTAAATTCTGGTCAGGGTGATCAGATCCAGCCGCGTCAATCACCTCCTATTTCCTGCTCTCCATACGTACCAGTCACATGACGCCAGGTCCCAAACAGACACAGTCTCCTGCGTATGCATGAGTGTTGTCTGTGTGTGTGAATTGTGTGTGTGCACGCGTGTGTGCAGGCGTGTGTGATGTGTATGTATGTGTGTTTGTGTGTGATGTGTGAGTGTGGTGTGTGGTGTGTGAGACGTGTGTGTGATCTGTGAGTGTGTAGTGTGTTTGTGTGTGTGAGAGAGGTGTGAGTGTCTGTGTGTGTGCAGGCGTGTGTGTGTGTATGAGCGTGATACGTATGTATGTGTGTTGGTGTGTGAGATGTGTGTGTGATCTGTGAGTGTGTGTGTGTGAATGGCGTGTGTGTGTGCAGGTGTGTGTGTGAATAGTGTATGTGCTGGCGTGTGTGTGTGCGTGGTGTGTGAGATGTGTGTGTGAATGGTGTGTGTGTGAATGGCGTGTGTGTGTGAATAGTGTATGTGCTGGCGTGTATGTGTGCGTGGTGTGTGAGATGTGTGTGTTTGGTGTGATGTGTGAGTGTCTGTGTGTGAGTGTGTGCAGGCGTTGTGTGTGTATGTATGTGTGTTGTGTGTGAGATGTGTGTGTGATCTGTGAGTGTGTGTGTGTGTGTGTGTGAATGGCGTGTGTGGGTGCAGGTGTGTGTGAATAGTGTATGTGCTGGCGTGTATGTGTGCGTGGTGTGTGAGATGTGTGTGTTTGTGTGATGTGTGAGTGGTCTGTGTGTGAGTGTGTGCAGGCGTGTGTGTGTATGTATGTGTGTTGTGTGTGAGTATGTTTGTGTGTGTCTGTGAGTGTGTGTGTGTGTGTGTGTGTGTGTGTGGTGTGTGTGTGTGTGAATGGCGTGTGTGTGTGCAGGTGTGTGTGTGAATAGTGTATGTGCTGGCGTGTGTGTGTGTGTGTGTGTGTGGTGAGATGTGTGTGTGAATGGTGTGTGTGTGAATGGCGTGTGTGTGTGAATAGTGTATGTGCTGGCGTGTATGTGTGCGTGGTGTGTGATATGTGTGTGTTTGTGTGATGTGTGAGTGTCTGTGTGTGAGTGTGTGCAGGCGTGTGTGTGTATGTATGTGTGTTGTGTGTGAGACGTGTGTGTGAATGGTGTGTGTGTGTGTGTGAGTGTGTGTGTGAGTTTGAAATTACTGAGCATTTTGTAAATAGGAAGTAGTTTCCTTGTAAAATAAGAGGATGTAATTGATCCATTTTTTGTCAGTGTGGGTCCTCTGGAACCGCAACACACACAGCCGATATCTCCTGGTGGTTGGACTCCACGCCAGCGACCCCCGACATTTACACTCCTAACACTGCGACCACCAGAACCCGTTTTACCACGTTTCTACTCGTTCTACAACCGCGAGCGACCAGAGAGCAGAGTAACCCAGGACCGATCTGGGGACGAGGGGCTGGGACCAGGAGCTGAGGAACCCGTCTGACTGGAGAACATGTCGTACCTCAGGCCAAATGTGTGCGACTGCTCGTAGTTGAAAAGTGAGTGGATCTTGGCGTCCGAGTTCACGGCGATGATCCGGTCAACCAGGTCCTGCAGCGGAGACACAAAGACCACCAGGCACAGTGTGAGAACCAACGGAACCGAAACGTTCCAACCACAAGAACAGACCAAATGCAAGAAGCAGAAATAAGGATCCAGAAACACAGAGCAGCACCGTCTCATCCTTCCCCTCACAAACAGGCTGAGATCGACCGGCTACTGGGCGCCCCCATATGGCAGCTGCTGGCATTACAGAACCTGACGTTCCACTGAGATGCCTCAGAACCTGGTCAGGACCTGCTCCGTGTGAGAAGCGAGAGGGACTCACGCCGATGGAGGTGGGGATCTCCCGCAGGCTGTACTCGGGCCGGTTGGCCAGCGTTCTGCCCCCCAGCAGCTCCCACGTGGCGTACGGGGAGGACAGCAGGTTGACCAGGGTCAGGAAGGGCTGTGGAGAGCGAGGGACAGTCTTATTCAGCACCTTCTCACGCCTCCAGCCATGTCTTCTCCAGTGGTGGACAAGTACGAGGAAGAATAGCACTGAGTAAAGGTATTAGCGTTGGTAAATTCCAGAAGTAAAAGTACGGTGATGTATTACGGTTCTATAATTCGTTTTGGAAGAGAGATCTTGTGACTGAGAACAGGAGACGATCGACAGGTTTTACGTAATGCAGTGGAGTAAATGTAGTTTAAAGTAAATACTACAGTAAAGTACATGACTAGCGAGGGTGGCATGACTCTGGCCAGGGTGGCATCCCGAACTACAGAAAACGTCTCCCTGGGTCCTTCAGCTCGTCAGAAGTTCTGCAATATGATTTATTTATCCAAAGCTCCCGCTTTATATTTTCCCCTTAAAAACGGGGCTCTGCGGGGCTTTATTGCGTTTATAATTCATGAATTTCTCCCACTTAAAGCGGGGAGAAGGGCTCATAACCGCCCAACGTAATAAACTGTGCGTTTCTGAGACCATGACGACGACAACCATGATCTTTGGGTCCATTTTAGGAGACATACAGCATGTATAGATATTTCTACCCGAATGCTCCTCTGGTGATGGGGTGGAGGAACAGTAGAACCTGGACTGCATGATGATGATGATGATGATAGCGCAGTACTTTTAGATCTTCCATGATTAAACTGCTTCGATTCCAAATAAAATCTGTTTAAAACTGTCTGAAAGTTAGTTAGAATTTTACGAATCTCCACAAAAATATTCCAGTGTATGGATCATAAGAATCAAACTAAACATAAATACTGACTTTATGCCGGTGTAAGGTGGTGGGGTAGTAAACATTTTATCAGACGGATCACAATAATCTCAAACACACACACACACACACACAGAACCAGGTCAGGTGATCGTCATGCCTTCAGACAGCTCCTGTCGATAGGGTCCATGGGCGTGGCCTTGGGGTGGACCACTCTTACGTCCTCTCGGCCGCATTCCAGAACTGACCACAGGTCCACCACTATGGCCTGCACGAATCCTGCAGGATCCACAAAACATGAGAGCTTCAGACACACATACTCTCCCCGGCCCAGGAATTTCAAACAATGGTGCATGATGGGAGTTTCATATCAATGCCGGTCACATTAAAAATGTGAGAATACGTGTGAAAACCATCATGGAGCACAGAGGACCCACCCAGAACTGCTTTATTTATATATCTGACACCCAGAAGATGAACTTTATTGATGTTTTTATAAACTATTTTAAAAGGGGAGGAGCCTGTAGGCATGATTGACGGCGCGCACACCTCCTACTTTCTCATTCTGGATGATGGCTTGCTGCAGTACCAGATTCAGTCCCTGTGCTTTAAAAGACCCGGTTGCCGGGGCGCCAGGGACGCGTTTTAACCCCCCCCCAAAAAAGGAACTTGTTACCAGAAGAGCACAGGGCCGTGATGCCGGGGGGCCGTTGCTGCCACCTGGGTCACCATCACGCCGTAGCCGAACTTCTCACACGGGCTGACCTGTGGTGACACCGAGAGACGAGATGAGGGAGGGAGGAGAGGTGGGGGAGCAGCTAGCCTGGAAAAAAAAGAAGTCACAGGTCTCCCAGGGTCAAGCCTCGTCTGACCAGTCTGATACACCACACGCCACCCGGCGCAGAGCAAGGTCACTTCGGATAACAGCATCCGCCAAATAAACGCTTAGATGAATGGTGTCTATGCTGTCCAGTTGTCCCTGCGGAGTCCCGGACTGGAAGAGGAGTAAGGATGAAGCAGGCGGGGTGGATAATAAAGGAGCGCGGTGCAGCGGCGTGGACTCAGAATCGATTGTCCTCCGGGAACATGCAAACAAACACGCTCGACTAGGAGGGCGGGGCAGGTTCCTGCGTGATGGAATTCGCAGCATCACCGCGGACGTTCTCCGGTGTGGGCGGGTGATGGTCGCTGTGGAAGATCGAGTATGTTCCAATTCGGTGAGGAGGGAACCGCGACTCACTGTCTAAAGATTATTTGAGATGATCACAGTTTAGATGACCAGGTCATGCTGTATTAATGTCACCAACGTGCAATCAGAAATAGCGGTCATGTGGGCGTGGCTGTTTTCCTGCTTTACTATTTTAACATCTTTTTATATGCAAAGTAGGAGAAAGGAGAGACGTCTAACGCATCCATAACAGCCGGAGACGTCACCTGCCTGCCACATGTAACTGGTGCAGCAGGTGCTGTTCTGAAGTCAGTCATTGTGTTACATCTGTAACGTGGGTCACGCACTGAATCCAACAGGCATGTGGCATTTTAGCCGTTGTTAAACAGTAGAGCTGCTGCAGCCATTTGTGTAATATTTAGTTGTGAAGCCTGCAGAGGAACAACATCTGTAAAATTTCAGTATCAGGTCTCATTCTGAAACGTTTTGTAACGTATCAGTTACGTTTACATTTACATTTTTTACAGCATTTACCAGATGTCCTTATCCAGAGCGATGTACAGTCAGTAGTTACAGGGACAGTCCCCCCGGAGACACTCAGGATTAAGTGTCTTGCTCAGGGACATGATGGTAGTAAGTGGGGTTTGAACCTGGGTCTCTTACCCACTAGGCTACTACCACCAGTTCCGAGGCCGGCCACTGAGTGAGGTCGTTCTGTAACCTTTCAGTACCGAGGACCACCATTGTGTAACATCTTTCACACGTTCCGTCAGGTCACCTGTAGCTTCTTGGTGAATCTGGAGAACATGTAGCCGATGCACTCGCCAATGGCTCCAGTCTGCTGGAGCAGCAGGAGGCCTTTTGGAGTGGCGGCAAAGTTCAGCAGGTTGTCCAACAGCGTTTCCTCCCACAGAAGCCTGTAACTCATACCGAGAACAAAACGAGAACTTTCTCAAGATACCAGAGGATCTGCATCATACAATACACACACACACACACACACACCCACACACACACACAGAAACATCCACAGAGAGACAGCTACATATGGTAGGAATCAGGCGGAGAGGTGGGACTCACGTATTCTGCATGTCCAGGGGTGTGGAGAAGGCCGCAGACCCGACCACGGGTGTGGCCATGCGATCCGACTGCACACTCGTCTGTAAAGGAGGAGGAGAGAAATGTCTCCCTGCATCTCTCCATCAGCAGGGTTCAAAGAAAAGAGAGCGAGGAGCTGCAGCGGTCACTGACACATCACACACACCACCAGATAGAGCTTCATTATTACAGTTCACTGTAGCATTCACACACACACACACACACACACACACACAGACTCATAAACTGCTGATTCTGGACCGTCCAGTCATTCACTTCCTCCCCACAGCAGCTGAACTTCAGACCACCTCGGAGCAGCGCAGCATCCCAGTCATGACATGAGGGCGGGTCTGATCCTCCACTGGAGGATTGTCCGCGTTTACAGGTCCACTGTGAACTTTGTCTACTACAAACTGAATCTCGTTTTAACAGCCATTTTACTTTTAACAAAATTATGTTCACTTTCAGTCAAGATATTCATGGATCGTTCTTTTTATGATTAGATTGTAGCTATGAAATATTATATAGATAACAAAAAGTACATTAAATAAAAGTTCTGTTGAGCACCTCCAGGAGTTACCACTAGTCCTGAATAAGAGCTCCACTCGTGTTAATGATCTTATGAAGATGCTCATGAAAGTGAAGTCATTGTCATTGTGAAATACAGGACGGGTGCACACAACAAGATGTGTCCTCTGCATGAAAGAGGCCACCACTGCCCCATGATGAGCAGAACAGTTTGTAGATAAGGTGCGTCCTAATGTGTGTTCTTAATCAAACACAAATAAAAAAAAGTGAAATCGATAGCTCCTCAGACCCGGTCACACCCCATTAGACGGTCTGAACTCAGCGTTGGACATTACCCTCATTTCCTGACTGCAGTAAATGCTTAACAGGAAAAACAATAAGGTGACAAATCTCCGCACCCACCGGCACTGGGCCTGAATCCGGGCAAGTCGTACCTTCCTCCAGGCCGCAGCCAGGCTCTGGTGGAGGTTGTAGGGCCTGAGCACCTGCAGGCCCTCACACGTGTTGTACATCTGCCGGCAGACGAAGACGAACGAGGACAGGCCCCGTCCCGCCCAGTCTCCGTCCAGCAGCTTCTGGGTGAACTGCGCCACCACGTGGGCTGCAGAGAGGCTGAGGCATCAGATGGTGTTTACAGCGGGGTTTGAACCTGGGACCTTGTGCTCTTCACCCACGGTGAACTCACCACTGGCCATCAGCGGCCCGCAGGCAGCGGTCGTGCAGCAGCAGCGCCAGGCCTCTCTGCGTCGCCGCCATCCTCGCCAGCACCTTGCCAATGTTAGTCAGGGTGCCCTCTGCTGCGCGCAGCTTGACCTGTGACCCCTGAGAGCAGACGGCGTTTTTTTATAAGGCCGCCGGATGAGGGCCGGAGGTCGCGTTGACAGCAACGCGGCGGTCGGCCCTGACTGGGGGTCCCTCCAGCAGGGCTGAGGACGGGCCGCAGCAGCGCCACGTGGTGACGGCCGCTGGTACAGACAGTCCCCCGCGCCACTCCTCCAGTCGCACTGCATCCACAGCACCTCCCAGAACCAGGGCTGCCGGGGACAGGGGGTCTGGGGGACAACCCAGCAGTGGCCCTTTTATAACTCCCGGATAAGATGAAGATAAAGTTGCCATGTGAGGGTGCGTGGGGACACACCTGTTGTGACTAGTGCTGGGGACGCCAGCCCTTTGGGGGTGTTGGTTCATTATCCGGATCAATATGACATGAGGTCGCTCAGCGAAATCGGAATCTGGAACATGACGTGAGACGCGAGTAATGACAAGTCATGCTTTCACCACGCCCCCACTAATCTGGAATCTTCACACACGTCCTCACCGCCATGCCCCCCCGACCCTGCAGGGGAAGAGCTCCCTGCCGTTGGCGTACATGAGCAGCCGTCCCAGCATGCACAGCGAGTGGACGAAGTGGGCGTACTGCAGCGGCCCGGCCGGTGTACAGGGGTGTGGTGGACGGGCCCTTGCGGACACGCGATTTATCAGTCACAGAGCGCTGCGGAATTGTCCCCGGTGAGGAGAGTTCTGTCTCTCGGAACGACCGCACCGAATCTAGAAAAGAGACAAAGACGGCAGTTTCCGTATCGAGCGGCTGCAGACAGCCAGACGCCGGGCGCGGCCAGTTGATTCATTATTTTCATTATCGGCACCAAGGCTGCTGAGAAGAACCTGAGAAGAACCAGAGGAGATGAGAAGAACATACACACGTCTCACCCATACACGCACCCACAAGAACCTTCTCCACTCCCCTCCACCCGTATCTCCCGTATGTGTGTGTGTATATGTGTTTGTGTGTGAGTGTGGGTGTATATATATATATATGTGTGCGTGAATGTGTGTGCCTGCGCGTGTGTGTGTGTGTTTATGTGCGTGTATATGTGTGTGCACGCGTGTAGCGTTGTGTGTGCGTGCGTTGTACGTGCGTGGTGTGTGGGTATTGCCTAGTGGGTAACACACTCGCCTATTGAACCAGAAGACCGGGTTCAATCCACTTTACTACCAATTGTGTCCCTGAGCAGGACACTTAACCCTGAGTGTCTCCAGGGGGGGACTGTCCCTGTAACTACTGGTTGTAAGTCGCTCTGGATAAGAGGGTCTGGTAAATGCTGGAAATGTAAATGTATATGTGTGCGTATGTGTGCGTGTGTGTGCGTGTGTGTGCGTGTGTGTGCGTGCGCGTGCGTATATGTGTTTGTGTGTGCGCGCGCGTATATGTGTGTGTAGGTGTGTGCGCGCGTGTGTGTGCACTTGTGTGTGCACATGTGTGTGCGTGTGTATGTGTTTGTGTCTGAGTGTGTGTATATATATGTGTGTGCGTGAATGTGTGTACATGCATGCACGTGTGTACATATGTGTGTGTGTGTGTGTGTGTGTGCGCGTGTGTGTATATGTGTGTGTGTGTGTGTGTGTGTGTGCACGTGTGTGTGTGTGTGCGTATATATATGTGTGTGCATGTATGCGTGTGCGTGCATGTGTGTTGTGTGTGCGTGCATGTGTGTGTGCATGTATGCGTGTGCGTGCATGTGTGTGTGTGCGTGTGCGTGCATGTGTGTGTGCGTGCATGTGTGTGTGTGTTTGTGTGTGTGTGTGCATGTGTGTGTGCGTGTGTGCGTGCATGTGTGTGTGCGTGCATGTGTGTGTGTGTTTGTGTGTGTGTGTGCATGTGTGTGTGCGTGTGTGCGTGCATGTGTGTGCGCGTGTGGTACCGATCTTCTGCTGCTCCAGGTTGTGGGCCCCGTCCTGAACGTGCTCCTCACGGTTGTCCAGGTAATAAATACACTGTTCCAGAGCTGCTACAACCTGACACACAGACGCACACTTGTCATTGTTAATAAAAGCACATTTCCAGTCAGAAGGAACTCTTCAACACCATACTACACCCTACAAACCAGACCCGTATCTACAGAGCCAGGAGGCCATCTCACCACGGACGAGAACTTGCTGGCCAGCAGCCGCAGCACCACGGTCCGGCTGTAGTAGGCGTGCTGCGAGGGGGCAGGAAGAAGGTTGAACTCTGACCCGCCTCGCGCCCCCCAACAGAAGAACGTATCTCACCATCCCACTTCTTGAACCAAGGTGGCCCGGACGTCCAGCAGGGCGAGGAGGTGGACGGGCTGCAGCGCCCGGTCAGGGGCGGGGCGGGGCACGAGGAGAGCCAGCGTGCTGTCGATCATCTCCTCCATGTACCTGCATGAACACCGACCCGTCAGCAAACGGGGACGTCCCGCAGCAGCTCCACCCACGTTCCGTAGCCGTTGGAGGAAACCGTACTTCTCCGGGTACCGGATCCAGAACGAGGTCCCTCCTTCTGGAAGTCGTTCATCAAGCGCACCTGTGATGGGGGGGCGGTGGAGGGCGTGGTCAGCAGCGCGGCCGAGACGCGGCGACGAGCCGGGTCCCAACGGCCGGCCTACCTGCTTCAGGAGGCGGGCCACGTCCGCGTGGGCGGGGTCCAGGCCCCCGGGGGCGGGGGGGGCACGTCGGTCTGCAGCGGAGGAAGTCCTTCTCCAGACTCGCCGCTGCCGGGGGAAGGAGAGACGCTTTCAGGCCGCCTGGCGGCGGGACCGAGCGGGCGGTTTTACTAACGGCGACGTTACCCAGCGTGCAGTAATCTCCCGCGTCACCCTTCAGCGGCGAGGACGAGAAGGTTCTGGTGAAGAAACGCAGAACCTGTCCTGGTCAGGAGAGAGCAGAGTCTTTATTCGCCGTTTCTTCCTCTTTACACCACTGGGGTCGGTTGGAAGCGGCCCCGTAATCAGAAGGTCGCCGGTTCCAATCCCGATCCCGTCCCCTTGATGAAGGTCCCGTCCCCACACGCTGCTCCAAGGGTGACGGTTTAAATACAGAGGAACACGTTTCACCGTGGTCACCGTGTGCTGTGCTGCAGTGTCTCACAATGACAATCACGTCACTTTCACTTTGAGACTTTCACTGGTTTACGTCTAAATCGACATTATTAATATCGCACATTATAAAAATAAAGCAACACGTTAACGCTAAAACAATAAAACTGGACAATAAAGACGGAGACGATGATTAGAAACGTAGTAAGAAGTGGAGGAAATAAATTAAACCGGCGCGACGCCACCCGGAATGGTGCTAGTGGCCTAGCGGGTAACACACTCACCTGTGAACCAGAAGTCCCAGGTTCAAACCGTGTCCCTGAGCAGGACACTTAACCCTGAGTGTCTCCAGGGGGGGACTGTCCCTGCTCTGGATAAGGACGTGTGTAAATCTAAACGGTCAGCTCGTTGCGAACTGCATTCAACTGGGATCAAGATCCGCGATGGAGGGACACGGAGGACAGGATGAGGACGTAGGGGGTGAGACAGCTGTCAATCGCATCATGAACCATGCTAAACGCGCGAGAGATAACGCTCACGTTCAGGTCGGGGTCGGGGTCCGTCAGGGCGGCGGAGATGTTCCGCCGGAGCTCCAGCCAGCTGTCGCAGTTGAGGACGTCG
This sequence comes from Denticeps clupeoides, assembly GCF_900700375.1. Taxonomy (NCBI): domain Eukaryota; kingdom Metazoa; phylum Chordata; class Actinopteri; order Clupeiformes; family Denticipitidae; genus Denticeps; species Denticeps clupeoides. The sequence continues at coordinate 125,711 of NW_021630047.1, read as the reverse complement.
GAGGGCGGAGCACAGGACAGGGCGTGCAGGGCGGCACAGCGCACCTACAAGCACCCAGAGCTTCAGAGCGTCTCCTGCAGCTGGGACCCAGGTCAGGAGGTGGAGGGGCCACTCACCTCTTTGGGGCGACTGGGGTCCAGCTGGTCGGCCAGCGCCTGCAGCTTGCTCGCGCCTGATGAACGCGTAGCTCTGGTGGAGAAGGACGGGGTGAGAAGAAGAAGCCGGGACAGGCCGACGGGTGGAACACCTTCTGCTGCCAGGTACCTGGTTGAAGGAGGAGTCGCTGTCGGAACAGTTGTCCGTGTACTGGCTGTCCGTCTGCTCCCGCCGGCTCGCCCGGTCCACCTGGTCCTCCTCGAACTTGTTGATGAGCGACTCCACCGCCACCATCATGGTGTTCTTCAGAGTCTGCATCATCTGCTTGTACCTACAAACACAGCACGCATACGTGGCCCGTATCCATAACTAGCTGGAGAACGTCAGAGAACGTTATGAAGGTACAAGTGAAGACCCCAGGTCGGGGGGGTCAGAGGTCACGCTTGCTGTGGACGTGAAACGTACTCTCCAGAGTCGCGCGTCTGCCTGGTGACGGCGTGGACCAGCGTGTCGTGTCCCGATCCGAGCGCCGGGCCCTCGGCCCTGGCACACCTGTCCGTGGCCTCGTCGATGACGCCGCCCAGACAGGCCTCCACGCGGCACCGCAGGTACTTCACGAACTCGTAGCTGAGGACACACACCACGAGCTCCATCAAGGGGGATGTTCTGGCACATCTTCACTCTCTACGACACTCACTTGTGGAAGTTCTTGTCTGTCTCCTCGAGGTGAAGCAGGATCTCCTCGGCGCAGCGGACGGACGGGGCTCCAGAAATCCTCTCCTGTACCCTCCTCAGGAGCTGCTTCAGCAGGGTCTGGAGCTCCACCTCATCCTCCAGCCACATGGCAGACATCGCCACCCTGCTCAAGAGAACCTTCTAAAGGAGGGAGGAAGCGTGTGGGTCAATCAGAAGTTCTGCCATGTTCTGCCACAGAAAGTCAGGCTGCAGCTGAGCAGAAACGCCACCTTCTCCCCTTTTTACTGCTGCTGCTGCTCCGCCGCCGAGCTAAGATGCTACATGCTAACGGTCTCCATAGAAACAACGCGCTGCACCGTCAGCAGGGAAATACGAGCACTTCCGCGTTTGATCACGTGGTATTAAGAGAGCCACTCCGATTGGTTGAATAAGCCCGACGCAGACACGCGTCATTTCTGACCATGCTTATTTCTGTACGTATTTTATTGAGTCGAATCAGAATCAGCTTTGTTGCCAGGTATGTTTACACAAACGAGCAATTAGTTTTAGTGACAGAACTCAGTGACAGACAGTGACAAGACAAGCAGTTATGTACAGATATACAAAATATACAAAATAGTGTGCAAAATAGCAAAAGCACAATATATATATGTATATTTTGTATATCTGTACATAACTGCTTGTCTTGTCACTGTCACTGAGTTTTGTCACTAAAACTAATTGCTCGTATGTGTGTGTGGGTGTGTGTGTGTTAGCAAAAGCACATTATATAATATACCTTTATATATATTATACCTTTATATATTTATATATGTGTGTTTGTGTGTGTGTGTGTGTGTGTGTGTGTATATATATATGTATAGTATATATAAAAAAAGCTATGACCACTTATGATATGTTTATACAGGTATGGTGATATGTGTAAAAATGAAATGTAAACAAGTGTGTGTTAAATCTGTAATCTCTTTTAGCGTTGTGTGACCACATTGTTCCCACATGTGACTCCATTGTAGCCACAGTGCTGGCCATTGTCTCGTGTCATGGCCATTGTCTCGTGTCATGGCCATTGTCTCGTGTCATGGCCATTGTCTCGTGTCGTGTCCATGACATGGACGGCTTGGGGGATGAAACTGCTCCCGTGTCTGGCCGTTCTGGTGCTGAGCGCTCTGTAGCGTCGACCAGATGGAGAGAGTGTGCTGCTGTGAGGGATCCTTCCTTAACCGCTAGGCCACCGCTGCCCACCGACGTTTCCTCCATTCAACCTGCCACAGGAGCTCCTGACACAGTTCCTACCTTCACGTTTTTGTTCGTGTTTAGGAGAATCGACTCAAATGTAGAATGCCGTGTGCTAAGGACTCTTATCACACATTAAATAAAGAGTTATGCTACATTAAGAATGGAATGGAGGTCTGATATTTTTTGTCGAACATTTTTTATTGAAAGAAAAACAATAAATTACAATATAACAGAAAATCTTAGAATACTATAGAAGGGGGAATTTGGGATTGCATGTTGAGAAAGAAACAAACCATTCAAACTGAAAAATGAATCATACAAGAATTATGAACAAAGAACAATACTTCCTTTTTACAGAAAAAGAGGAATAGGACTGTACAGCCTCTTTTAAAAAACTATAAACTGGGGTTTCTTGGCACTAAATGTACATTCATGAATATGACATTTTCTTAGCTAAAAAATGGCAGGTTCTAGAAAACCAAACAGTATATCCCTCCAAGATACAGCAATATATTTAACAATATTCGGACTCGATATAAGAACAAAAGTGGCAGAATAAATGGGGAGTTACAACCAAATGCATTTTTCAAGATCTCTTTAAAATATGTTTTAACTGGGTAAACTCTTTGAATAAGTTTGAACTTTGAACTAAGCCAGAACTTCCACAAAACCATTGCAGTAATAAAACAGTGACGTTTTTTTTCTTATGGACTTGTTCTTACGCCTTTTACTCGATAACATGAAACCCCACACAGATACCAGGCGACACGTCATTATGAGGAATATTATGAACGCGTGACGTCACCGGTCACGTGGCGCATCATGGCGGCCGTGGACAGCTTCCACCTGCTGTACCGGCAGGTCTCCCGCTCTTGCGGCGGCTACGTGGAGGGCCTGGCCCTGCTGGGCGCGCTGTACGCGGCCAGTAAAGCCGCGCTGGCGGCCCGGGGCGCTTACCGGCTGCTCAGGCTGCACTTCCTACCCCGCCTGGTGAAGAACAGGGACCTGGTCCGGTGCTACGGGAGGTGGGCTCTGGTCTCAGGTGAGGAGATGTTCTGGAGATACCATGTTGGTGCTCTGCCCCGTTCATGGTGAGTGTGTGTGTGTGTGTGATGTTCTGGAGATGCCATGTTGGTGCTCTGCCTCGTTCATGGCGTGTGTGTGTGATGTTCTGGAGATGCCATGTTGGTGCTCTGCCTCGTTCATGGTGAGTGTGTGTGATGTTCTGGAGATGCCATGTTGGTGCTCTGCCTCGTTCATGGTGTGTGTGTGTGAGGTGAGTGAGTGAGTGTGTGTGATGTTCTGGAGATGCCATGTTGGTGCTCTGCCTCGTTCATGGCGTGTGTGTGTGAGGTGAGTGAGTGAGTGTGTGTGATGTTCTGGAGATGCCATGTTGGTGCTCTGCCTCGTTCATGGCGTGTGTGTGTGAGGTGAGTGAGTGAGTGTGTGTGATGTTCTGGAGATGCCATGTTGGTGCTCTGCCTCGTTCATGGTGAGTGTGTGTGAGGTGAGTGAGTGTGACGTTCTGGAGATGCCATGTTGGTGCTCTGCCTCGTTCATGGGGAGTGTGTGTGTGTGTGAGGGGAGTGAGTGTGTGAGAGTGACGTTCTGGAGATGCCATGTTGGTGCTCTGCCTCGTTCATGGTGTGTGTGTGTGTGTTGTCAGGAGCTTCAGGGACGGTGGTGAAGGCCTACGCCGAGGAGCTGGCCAGACACGGTGTCAGCATCATCATCCTCAGCCCTGACATCGGCAGCCTGAGTGGCACCGCCACGGCCATCTCAGAAAGTCACGGCGTGGACGCCGTGCTGGTGGAGGTGGACTTCAGCCACGGCCCGTCCGTGTGCCGCTCTGTCCAGGACGCCATCCGGGACAGGGACGTGGGCTTCGTGGTGAACGGCCTGGACGCCGGCCTGGACGTCCCGCACGACTTCGCCGAGCTGAGCGAGGGCTGGCTGTGGGACGTGGTGACCCGGGCCACGGCGGCCGCCACGCTGGTGACCCGTTTGGCGCTGCCGGGCATGGTGGCGAGGAGGAGAGGGGCCGTGGTGAACATCTCGTCCGGGGCGTCCTGCAGACCCGGCCTGAAGAGGGCGACTCTCTCCGCGTCCACCGTGAGAATCCAGCAGCCGTAAACGACCCCGCGACCTCCTCGGACGGAACGTTCTCATCTCTCCGTCTCCTCCTCCTCCTCCTCAGGCGTTCCTGGAGCACTTCAGCCGCGCCCTGCACCACGAGTACGGCGGGCGCGGCATCTTCGTCCAGAGCGTCACGCCTCTCCACGTGGCGGCCCGCGCCGGGACAGGAAGCTGGCTGGCTCCCGATGGCCGGGTGTACGCCCGCCACGCCGTGTCCACGCTGGGCATCTGCCACCGCACCACCGGCTACTGGCCGCACGCGCTGCAGGTACGCGGTTAAAACCGGTCTTCTTCATCATCTTCATCATCATCATCATCATCATCATCACCCGCTATAACATCTCGCTTCATTTTCCCGCCCAGGCGGGACTGGCGCGCTGGATGCCCGAGTGGATGTGGGTGACGGGGTCCCGCCTGCTGGCCTGAGGCCACGCCCCCGCCCGCTGCTCTGCCAGGGGGACTGCTGGCTCCGCCCTTTCTCTCTGTGGGATTATTACCGACGGGCGAGATGCGAAGAGGCGTATTTTACCGCACAGCTTCTCCTTCATATAAAGTATTCTAGGACGTATTTATTTATAATAATAACTTAATTTTTTGGTCTATTTGAAATCAGCAATAAAAGTTGTGACGTTATGTTGTACCGTGTGATTTGGTGTGTTATTGAATGCCGTCTTTTACCGTAAAAGAATAGCCGAACGGCGTAATAAATCTCAGCCCGTCTTCGTTTTGCTGTTCGTATTTCTGGAATAACGTAGACGCTCTTATCCCGAGCGGCTCGTAATCGGTGTTTACGTCTGAATCGGTAATGAGGAGCCGCGTGAAGGTTGTTTTGGTCTGGACGGGGACGGGGACGGGTCGGCGTCTCCTCCTGCCCTCAGTCGGAGCCGAGACCAGGACCGCGCCGGATCGCGTCTTCAGTAAGTACAACGTCCTCTACCTGCAGCCCGGCGCCCCCGGGTCCGGCGGTCGGGTTTTAAAATAAAAATTAATTAAAAAATTGAGGGATTTACAATAATAATTATCATTTTGAGTAATTCGGTGGTGACAAGAAGGACGCGTGTCATACGTGTGTTACAGAAATGACTTTAAAAAAGAAATCCAGACACCAAAATACGGTTTTGCATCTGATCTTGTGTGGTGTTGGGTGGTGGGTAACCCACTCGCCTGTGAACCAGAAGACCCAGGTTCAAATCCCACTTACTATCGTGTCCATCGTGTCCCTGAGCAAGACACTGAACCCTGAGTGTCTCCAGGGGGGGACTGTCCCTGTAACTACTGACTGTAAGTCACTCTGGATAAGGGCGTCTGGTAAATGCTGTAAATGTAAATGTGTAAAATTGATGAGAATGTCACTCAAATAAACAGTAGAGGCCAAAAGTCTGGACACCTTCTCATTCAACGTGTCTTCTTTATACTCATGAGCATTTACGTTGGTAGATTCTCACTGAAGGCATCAAAACTATGAATGAACACATGTGGAGTTCTGTACTTAACAAAAAGTGGAGACCTGACCTCCACAGTCACCGGACCTGAACCCAATCCAGATGGTTTGGGGTGAGCTGGACCAACAAGTGCTAAACACCTCTGGGAACTCCTTCAAGACTGTTGGAGAAGCATTTCAGGTGACGACCTCTTGAAGCTCATCGAGAGAATGCCAAGAGTGCGCAAAGCAGTAATCAGAGCAAAGAAACTAGAATATAAAACATGTTTTCACTTATTTCACCTTTTTTTGTTAAGTACAGAACTCCACATGTGTTCATTCATAGTTTTGATGCCTTCAGTGAGAATCTACCAACGTAAATGCTCATGAAGATAAAGAAAACACGTTGGATGCGAAGGTGTCCAGACTTTTGGCCTGTACGTGATACGTGACCTTTTCTTCTGGTTTCTTCTCTGCTGAGTGTGGGGGGAAGCCGGCGCAGGTGGTAGAAGTGGCTTCGTTCATGTTTTGGGTTTGACAAGGACAAAACCTTGGTTCTCACCAGATTGCAGAAGGTGTTAAAGGACAGGAAAAAAAACTCTGCGTCAACAAACAAAAAGACAGAAGAGCGCATGGTGACCTCAGATCTAATCTTCACCAATGTTGTTCACTGTTTCTGCTTCAGGTCCTTGGAACGCCTGGAACAGTGAAGATGGGAGAGTGGGACTTCCTCGGCCGCCTCCTGGACAAGGTGCAGTCCCACTCCACCGTGATCGGGAAGATCTGGCTGACGGTGCTCTTCGTGTTCCGCATCCTGGTCCTGGGCGCTGGAGCTGAGAGGGTTTGGGGAGACGAGCAGTCGGACTTCGTCTGCAACACCGAGCAGCCAGGCTGCGAGAACGTCTGCTACGACGACGCCTTCCCCATCTCGCACATCCGCTTCTGGGTGCTGCAGATCATTTCCGTCTCCACGCCGACCCTGGTCTACCTCGGCCACGTCCTTCATGTGATCCACGTGGAGAGGAAGGTGCGGGAGAAGATGAAGCACTTCCAGGATGAGAAGCTCAGCCTCTTCCTGCCAAAGGGCTACAAAATGCCCAAATACAGCAGCAACGATGGGAAGGTGAGAATCCGTGGTCGTCTGCTGAGGAGCTACATCCTGAGTCTCTTCATGAAGATCTTGCTGGAGGTGGGCTTCATCGGGGGCCAGTACTACCTGTATGGCTTCACGCTCCACACCCGCTACGTCTGCAGCCAGTTCCCCTGCCCTCACAAGGTGGACTGCTTCCTCTCCAGGCCCACTGAGAAGTCCATCTTCATCTGGTTCATGCTGGCCGTGGCCTGCATCTCCCTGACCCTCAACGTGGTAGAGGTGGTGTACCTGAACATCAAGAAGGTGAAGGAGTGCCTGAACCGTAAGCGGGACTACACCATCACCGCCATCACGCCCGTCCTGGAGCGCCGGGACTTCAAGGACAAGGTCGTTCAGAACTGGGTGAACCGGGAGCTGGAGCACCAGCAGAAGGAGCTGGTGACCAAGAGTGCCGCGTCCGAGGACAACAGCGCCTTCATGGAGGAGGTGCAGATCTGAACCTCCTACTGTTCTTCTGTTGAAGCATGTCACAATAAAAGACTTTTCCTTCACCGTGTCTTCTCGTTCCTTTTCTGGTCCTCCAGCATCCCAGTGTCTGTACCCCAATAAAACCAGGCCCACCCTGGCCCAGCCTTGCCCACCCTGTCAAACCAGGTCCACCCGAGCCCACCCTGTCCAACCAGGCCCAACTTTGCCCACCCAGGCCCACCCAGGTCCAACCAGGCCCAACTTTGCCCACCCAGGTCCACCCTGCCCACCTTGTCCAACCAGGTCCACCCAGGTCCACCCAGGCCCAACCTTGCCCACCCAGGTCCACCCTGTCCAACCAGGCCCAACTTTGCCCACCCAGGTCCACCCAGGCCCAACCTTGCCCACCCTGTCCAACCAGGTCCACCCTACGCACCCTGGTCCACCCGAGCCCACCCTGCCCGGCCCTGATCTCATGATCCACTGATTAGCGTGCAAGAACGTTTCACCAGTGTAGCCACCTGTCAATTATTAATACGCCGGCGAGCGGCGGCGTTCAAAATCCAGCCTTCAGACGGGCCTGCGTCCACGGCAACGTGACAGCGGCCCGGGCGGAGAACGATTTCACAATCACGCCGAGCCAAAATCTCAAGGTTCAGCCCCGACTGGCAAACGCTGCGCCGTAGCGGAGAGGGACGGAGGTGGGTTCTGCTCAAGGTGAGAAATAATCCGTTAACTACAAATAATAATAATGATCATCATGATGATGAGGATTCAGAATTTTATCATGAGGATAAGAACATCGTTCTATATTTTATTACTCGGCTTCTATTTTGAACTTGGTCATTTGTCATTATTCATATTTTTTCATTTTGTCGTCAGAGAACAGAAATGTGTCGTGTTATTGAAGAACGATTTATTAAAATGACATATTTAAGCATAAATACGCTCATCATGAACTAGGACAGAGGTGGTTCTCCAGATGCAGAACGTTTAATGAACGTTCTCCTGTACCTGTCAGGTGACTCTGAAACCGAGAGAAGATGGGAGACTGGGGCTTCCTCTCCAAGCTGCTGGACAAGGTGCAGTCCCACTCCACCGTCATCGGGAAGATCTGGATGAGCGTGCTGTTCCTGTTCCGGATCATGGTTCTAGGTGCCGGGGCGGAGAGCGTGTGGGGCGATGAGCAGTCCAACCTGGTCTGCAACACGCAGCAGCCTGGTTGCGAGAACGTCTGCTACGACTGGCAGTTCCCCATCTCCCACATCCGCTTCTGGGTGCTGCAGATCATCTTCGTCTCCACGCCCACGCTGGTCTACCTGGGCCACGCCATGCACGTCATCCACAAGGAGAACAAGCTGAGGGACAAAATCGAGAAGCACCTGGAGAACGTGAAGACGCCCAAGTACACGGACGACAAGGGCAAGGTGAAGATCCGTGGGAACCTGCTGGGCAGCTACCTGACCCAGCTCTTCTTCAAGATCATTCTGGAGCTGGGCTTCATCGTGGGCCAGTACTACCTGTACGGCTTCGTCATGATCCCCGAGTTCTCCTGCTCCAGGGCGCCCTGTCCCCTCACCGTGGTGTGCTACATGTCCCGTCCCACCGAGAAGACCATCTTCATCATCTTCATGCTGGCCGTGGCCTGCCTGTCCCTGCTCCTCAGCGTGATGGAGGTCTTCTACCTGCTGTGCACCCGGGTGGGACGCCGCCGGAGACGCGCCCACATGGTCACCTCGGCCACCCGTCCCGCCAGCCTGCCGTCCACCTGGGACGCCGCCAAGCAGAACAAACTCAACATGCAGCTGGACGGTGGACAGAGTCTCGGCGGCAGCCTGGACGGGTCCAAGGCCGAGCGGCTGCTGGGGGACCACTGATCTCCGGCTTCTTATTTAACGCTTTGTGTATAATGCAGCTTTATTATTGCAAATTTTATAACCGTTTCTATGAAATCTTCTCAGTTTGAGGTGACTGTGTGACTTGAATCTGTTTACAAACATGATCCATAATAAATTATTATATGAATATTATAATGAGACATATCTATTATTGGTCGTCCCCTCACTACACAACACAAACAACAATCTTGTTCATTTTTTATCTATTGGCAGAGCTCCTCTCCAATAAACGGTAATAAATTAAATCGTAATGAACGACATGGGCATGATGTCATTTTTTACATTTTTAAATTGTCACAAAATATTTACATGAAACCGAACACGAAACAAATGTGTGTTGGCAGGAATAAGAACCATCCGATACGGAACAATTCATGGGAAAAATGTGGCTGGTTGATTAATAAGCACGGTGGTTTATATTAGTAATAAATAGTCGGCCCTGAACCCTGAACTATGTCCGTTTCACAGGAAATACTTCTCACGTGTGCAGAATGTTGAGATTTCTCCAGAAATGTGTGATTGGCTCTTATCTTCACACCATCAATCATTGACTACTGACCACGCACTTGAACCCGAGTCCCCGTGCCTCTCATTTATCGTTCGTGGCCGCCAACGTGACGAGCGGCCCGCGGCGCCGCCGATTGTGCAAGTTCCTGTGGTAAAGTTCAAGGTAGACACCCGAACCTGGACACTCGTCCCGGCGCCGCGTCGCTTCTTCTTCTGTCTTCTGAAGGTAAGAAACGAAAATTCTCCTTTCAAACCCCATTTAGGTACTTAAATACCGAAATGTTCTTTTACAGATAAGATCAATAGATCGATGGACCAATACTTATAATAGATATATAGACACTCTCAACATTTTTAACGATTAAGCAAAAATTGGTTTGAAGTTACACAATTATCTTCTAAAAATATATAATGACTGAAATAGTAATGATTATATGGACGTGTTTTCCATTTAGATCTATTTATGATTCACATGATATGGAATGTGAACTAAATTCTATTAAATTTTATGCTTTTGAAGAGGCGATTAAAGGTGAGGAGGAAACAGGGATCTACTAAAGCTCAGCAGGAAACACTGACATGATGCCTTCAGAAACGTGGTCCTGCAGTTTATTACAGATTTGTCATTTTTTTCATTTCAGGCTAAATTTGTAAAGATGGGAGACTGGGGCTTCCTCTCCAAGCTGCTGGACAAGGTGCAGTCCCACTCCACCGTGGTGGGGAAGGTGTGGATGACCGTGCTCTTCATCTTCAGGATCATGGTCCTGGGAGCCGGTGTGGAGAAGGTGTGGGGTGACGAGCAGTCGAAGATGATCTGCAACACGAAGCAGCCTGGTTGTAAGAACGTCTGCTACGACCAGGCCTTCCCCATCTCGCACGTCCGCTTCTGGGTGCTGCAGATCATCTTCGTCTCCACCCCCACGCTGGTCTACCTGGGCCACGTTCTGCATGTGGTCCACAAAGAGAACAAACTTCGGCAGTATGTGCAGAACCATGCAGAGCAGAAGGGTCTGAAGGCTCCCAAGTACACCAGCGAGACAGGAAAGGTTTACATCAAAGGTCAGCTGCTTTGCAGCTACATGACCAGCCTGTTCTTCAAGATCCTCGTGGAGGTGGCCTTCATTGTGGCGCAGTACTACCTGTATGGCTTCTACATGGTGCCCCTCATCGTGTGTGAGCGCCACCCCTGTCCCATGAAGGTGGAGTGCTACATGTCCCGGCCCACGGAGAAGACCGTCTTCATCATCTTCATGCTGGTGGTGGCGTGCGTGTCCCTGCTCCTCAACGTGCTGGAGATCTTCTACCTGGCCTGTTCCCGGTGCAGGAGGGGGTCCCGGCACACGGTGTGACACCTGCAGTAGATGTATTTATGTCCATATTGCTTTGTTTTGTGTGATATTGGTCCTCAACATGAAAATGTTATGAAGTATGTAAAAACAGACATTCGATATTTATGATTGCGAGGAGGTGGATTTTTAATAATTACATATTCTGTCCACTGTAAATATGACTGTAAATACTCTGCATAATTTTTTATTTTGCTAAATTTGTAATTAAAAACATTTCGGCAAAACACAATTCTCATTTTTGATTTCGCTCTACTGAATTCTGACTGAGGGGTTTCTGTACGTTTCCACATTTCAGTGTTTCTTCTAACAGTGCGCACAACAAAATTTGTCCTCTGCATAAGAAAACTGGCTTGTAATCGGAAGATTGTGGCTTTTAATCCCAACACACTGCTCACCAAGGGTGGTGGTTAAATACAGAGGACACATTTCACTGTGTCACCGTGTGCTGTGCTGCAGTGTCTCACAATGACAATCACTTCACTTTTCAAGATGAGACCACTGTACCCCTTGGGTACCCTACTGAAGTCAGGAGGCTCCGCCTACTGTTCCACCCCATCAAGACCCCCCGTGTCCCTTGTTTAGTAGAGGACACAGGGGTCTTGTTGAGGTGGAAGCCACCCGCTGTTTTGTTTACATTATTGGCATTTATGCAATTATTCCCTTATCCAGAGTGCCTTACAATCAGTAGTGACAAGGACAGTCCCCCTGGAGACACTCGAGTCTCTGTCTTGTTCAGTGTTGGTAAGAGGGGTTTTAATCCGTGAGTTAGGTGAGTGTCTTCGGCTACAACCATCTTTTTGTTCCACCCAAACACCCATGTGTCCTCCCCTGATCAGTCAGGAAGCCCCGCCCACTGTTCCACCCAACAACACCTCTCTGTCACCCCCTGATCAGTCAGGAAGCCCCGCCCACTGTTTTTAAAGTTAAAGAAAAGGGGGAACTTTCATTGTAAAACACTGCAGCACAGCACACGGTGACACGGTGAAACGTGTCCTCTGTATTTAACACTGGGCACCATGACTGGCGCCCAGGGAGCAGTGTGTGGAGACGGTACTTTGTGTTTTACCCAACACCACCCCTCTGTCACCCCTAAACAGTCAGGAAGCCCCGCCCACTGTTCCACCCAGCACCACCCTTCTGTCACCCCTGATCAGTCATGAAGCCCCGCCCACATTTTAATTATTAATAATGTTCACCAGATCTTGATCTTGAAGAACCGGACATGAGAGAACATTAAAGTGTGTTTTATTGTCAGGTGCAGTTTCCTTGTATTTCATACACACATCATCCTAAGTTTCCATGTTCAGCAGAAGGTCTCGTTTTTATACTCCTTCATGTGGTGCTTGTGGACCATATCTGGTACCAGGCTCCTCCGCTTGCCTGCTCGCGCGCAGACGAGGTAGAAGATCTCCAGCACATTCAGAAACAGCGACACACACGCTACCACCAGCATGAAGATGATGAAGATGCTCTTCTCTGTGGGCCGGGATACGTAACATTCCACCTTGAAGGGACACGGTGGTCCTTCACACTCTATTTGGTGGGTCATCACAAACCCGTAGAGGAAATACTGAGCCAGGATGAAAGCGGCTTCCAGAGTGGCCTTCATCAGCAGGCTGCAGACGTAGTTGTAGAAGATGGCACCGAGTATGAACACTTCACCCCTCTCGCTGGTGTACTTGGGTACTTTCAGCCCCTGCTTGTTCACTGAGTGCTGGAGCTTTTCCCTCAGCTTGGTCTCCTGGTGGACCACATGCAGAACGTGGCCCAGGTAGACCAGCGTGGGGGTGGAGACGAAGATGATCTGCAGCACCCAGAAGCGGACGTGCGAGATGGGGAAGGCCTGGTCGTAGCAGACGTTCTTACAACCAGGCTGCTTCGTGTTGCAGATCATCTTCGACTGCTCGTCACCCCACACCTTCTCCACTCCGACTCCCAGGACCATGATCCTGAAGATGAAGAGCACGGTCATCCACACCTTCCCCACCACGGTGGAGTGGGACTGCACCTTGTCCAGCAGCTTGGAGAGTAAGCCCCAGTCTCCCATTCTGTTTGGATGGTTAGAGGTTATTTCCAGCTGAACAGAACATCAGACATTTTCTCGTCCTTTTTTTATCTTCATTTTTTTATTACGTGAGGCATCAGTACAGAGATGGAGCAGGAGGACGAGACCAGCAGACTCCTGTTCAACTGAACATCAACTAAAGATCACAGATCTGCTGCCTGCAACATCTTCATGAGAGTAAAAAGGTGTCCTTCAGAATCCTTGCCTGGGGTCGTTACTGCATGTTCTGTTCTGGAGCTTTTCACCAAACTTCCCGGATCAGCTCTGGTCAGAATATCAGTGGAAGAAAACATCTTACCTTCTATCAGGTCACGGCCCTGCAGTATGACTGATGAAGAAATGAAGAAAGAGACTGATGGTCACACCTAGCCTGTCTATCTTAAAGGGACCAGATGAAGGGAGGATATATGTGATGCATCACAGCTCCACCCAATGGGAAACCACGCTGACCTGCTGGTAAACTCGAACTGCAACTCGGGTCACCAGGAACGTGATTCTGAGCAGGTCTCATCACAGCACCAGCTTTTACACACAGATACTTCTCGTTGCTTGATGCTTTGGACATGATTTATCTGGAGACCAGCAGTGAATCCCATGACTGGAAAGAGAAGCAAAGCTAAAACGTTAAAGACACACAAAGATCCTACAAAAAAACCAACAATCTGAACATCAAATACCTGGCAAAAACACAACCACCTAAAACAGACAAAAACTCAACAATCTACAAAACACACAACAATTTGAACAATAAAAATGCATCAAAGTGACGTGATCGTCATTGTGAGACACTGCAGCACAGCACACAGTGTCACGGTGAAACGTGTCCTCTGCATTTAACCGTCACCCTTGGTGAGCAGTGGGCACCATGACAGGCGCCCGGGGAGCAGTGTGTGGGGACGGGACCTTCATCAAGGGGACCTCGGTGGCACCTCGGCATTTTGGGATACAAACCCACAAAGAGTCCGTTTCCTACAAAATCCTACAAAAATCACAAATCACAAAAATGTCAAAAATCATAAAAAAAAAAGAATCACAGCCCACTGGAAGCAGGAAGTAAGTTACTATGTAGAACTTGTGATTCCACCAAGTGGTGTGTGGGGAACCCGAGGTCAGTGGCTTTGGTGAAAAGTGTTGCATAAACGATATAGAGAACTGAGGCATGTGAGTAATTGTGCAGCCAGGCTCTTCCCCCGACTATAAAGTTCACGCCGCTGACATCACAAGTTCAGACACTTCGGCAGCTCATCAGGTAGGAGCTCCTCAACACCTACGGAGTTTCTCCTCCGGAACCCGCAGCTGTTTACTTCTTCGTTCGAAACTTGAGTTCTCCACCAGGGCGGAACACCCGTCTCTTTTTCTGCTTTGAGGTGACAGCTGCATTTCTCACAGATCTAATGGTTTCTTGAGCCTTTTATTTGTGACACCACGTCGTCATCTCAGCATACAAAGTAGTTCTTTCTTCAATCGATCAGACATCCATTATTTTTAGCAACTTTCATCCAAATCAGTTGTACAGGGAGCTCGGAGTCCAATAAAAAAGGAACGACAAATTAGAAATTAATGCAGTAAAAAATATCAAATCAAACAATAGAAAACAACACATTAAAATATATTAAAATGGAAATAAATAAATAGAAAAGGAGTTAATAGAATTTGACTTTTCGTTACATTTCTAGTTACACTGTGATTTGATTGGTAGGGTTGGAATAAAGACTGCAGATGTCAACATCTCCACATTCTTCTTCCATGTTCTGTTCTATCTTTACAGATACTGACGTGAAGATGGGAGACTTTGGCTTCCTCTCCAAGCTGCTGGACAAGGTGCAGTCCCACTCCACGGTCATCGGGAAGGTGTGGATGACGGTGCTCTTCCTCTTCAGGATCATGGTCCTAGGAGCCGGGGTGGAGAACGTGTGGGGCGATGAGCGCTCGAGTCTGGTGTGCAACACCCAAACACCTGGCTGTGAGAACATATGCTATGACTGGAAGTTCCCTATTTCCCATGTTCGCTTCTGGGTGCTGCAGATCATCTTCGTCTCCACGCCCACGCTGGTCTACCTGGGCCACGCCATGCACGTCATCCACAAGGAGAACAAGCTGAGGGAGAAGCTGAAGAAGAAAGAGCTGTGCGGCATTCTGAAGGCCCCCAAGTACACCAACGAAAAGGGGAAGGTCAAAATCAAAGGCATCCTGCTGCGCACCTACCTGGTCCACCTCTTCTTCAAGATCATCTTGGAGCTTGGCTTCACCGTGGGCCAGTTCTACATCTACGGCACCTTCATGCCATACGAGTTTGAGTGCAACCAGTCACCGTGCAAGTTCACCGTGCCTTGCTACATGTCCCGCCCCACAGAGAAGAACATCTTCATTATCTTTATGAGCGTCATGTCTTGTGTGTCCCTACTGCTGAACGTGGTGGAGGTCTTCTACCTGCTCTGCAACAGGGCCAAGTTCGGAGGCCACAGCAAACTCCCCCAACAATTCAACTCTGTGGGACAACCTGCTGGAGTCCCGATGTCCTGGCAGCCCCGCCAGGACATGGTGGAAACCATGAACCAGAACAAGGCCAACATGGCCTTCGAGGAGGGAAGGAGCCTCTGACCACGTTCTGATGTGAAATTTTTTTAAGGAAAGGAGAAGACAGAGAGCAGCTGCGTCAGCTCGAATTACGTTTCGCTGGAAACGGCTGTTTTTATGGTGCTTAAAGGAAATTTATTTCCTCCCATTACGTCAGTTCAGTTTCAGTTCCTTCAGGATCCATTTTGAAAATGACGAGGCGAATCCTCACATTCTCACTCCAAAAACCAACATTAAAAGCTCTGTTCATGTTCATGTTTATGTTCAGCGATATTTTTAAGAGTGATTTTTAAATAAAAAATGAACATGTTGAATAAAACACGGACACCTCCCATTCAATAGAAATGTGGTAAAAACAAGTTGTCGACTGGCTTTATGGATCCTCCTTAAAAAGGTTGAAGAACATGATGGTTTTCCTGGTGAAATACTGCATCCAGCCAGCGGGGGCACTAGACCTGAGCTTCTTATGCTTTGTGGGGACAGTGGGGTGAGCGTGTTTTGTTTCTTATCAGCTGATGCTTGCACCAGACTTAGATGTTGCTTCTCATGTATCTCATTCCAGTTGCACTCATGGACAAGGGCTTCTACAACAACAACATTTAGTTTTTATTTAGCCCACAATCACACTTTCACCCTCTACATTTACAGCTTTTATGCAGAGCGCCGTACAACCAGCAGTTACAGGTAACTTGGAGACACTCAGGGTGAACCTGAGTTAATTCACAGGGTGAAGAGCAGGAATCCACTGAAGGTGGTGAGGTTGCGGCTGTCGTTGATGAGGACTCTGTTTCTTGGGAGGCGCATGTTGATCAGATCTCCAGCCTCCAGCTCCAGGATGATGCCGCTGGTCAGGTAGGTGAATCCCTGCACGTGGCCGGGCAGCCCCATCACCATTTCACCGTTCTTAAACAGCCAGAGGTCCATGTGCTCCGAGATAAGGTCGCAGCCCGTGAACCGGAAGTAGTAAACGCCCTTCACCGGAGCAGTGAAGTAGCCTGGTGGCAGAAACCATGCGGAGATCTCCATTTAGCAAGAACTCATAAACCCACAACCTGCAGCAGCACATTACACATCTCACTGTGAGACACTGCAGCACAGCACACTGTGACACGGTGAACTGTGTCCTCGGTATTTAACCATCACCCTTGGTGACAGTAGGCACCATGACAGGTGGTACAGGGGACGGTATTTTGCTCAGTGGCACCTCGGTGATATCTCGGCGGTTCGGGATTCAGATTACGGGTCCACTTTCTTACTTGCTAGGCCACCACTGCCCTCTATAGTCCAATCAGGTGTCACGTTTTATTAAAGGTACACAATACACACACAAATAAATAATCATGACGCATACAAAACCTACACAGGAAGCCGATTAAAACAACGTCCAAATAAGGAAATCTGGGAATAAAACAAGGAAAAAAAACAAGGAAATGGCGCCACCTGGTGCAATAAGAGGCACCAATACATTAAATACTTTAAATACATTTTATGCTGTATACATGCTTAATATAATATAATATAATATAATATAATATAATATAATATAATATAATATAATATAATATAATATAATATAGAAATATTTCCATCTGTACCTGTGATGGTGTTGTAATCGTTGCCAATGTTGGTGATGACTCTGTCAAAAACCAGATTCAACATGGAGATTCCCGATTCTATCTTGTCACCCGACAGAGTGACGGTGAAGGCCACCTTCGGCATTTCTGTTCACATCACAAGTGATCAGTGTTGGTATGTATGTTATAAGCTTCATCTCTTCATGCTGATCTGAAAATTGTTGTGTGCCTGAAGGTACCTGCATTGATCAGATTGGCCATCTTGGCCGTCATGGCAGTCATCTCCTCTTGTTGTGCTGCAGATTTCAGTACCGAGAATTATTTTACTCGCCATTCTTATCATTACCACTGAATTGATAAATATCACTAAATATCCCATTTAAGAAGATGAGGAAAATGAAGACTTCAGAACTTGACTACCTGCGTTCTGTTGGATCAGATGCTTCATGTGCATCTCGCTGTCTGTAATTCTGGCTTTCAGAGCCGCCAGCTCTGGTCAGGAGAAGAGGAGTAAGATGTAACTTTGGTGTTTGTGTTGAACAGAAAGGAACTGGAGCTGGAGGACTCACCAGCTTTCTCTGTCCTCATCTCCTCCAGCAGCTGATCCCTGTCCAGCTCCTTCAAACGTCCAGCATCAACGGGGACATCCAGCCGGGTCAGTTCCTGTCTGGCGACCTGGACGCCATCCTGGATATTCTGAACATGAGCCCCAAAGACGGAGAACAGGGGCAGCAGCAGAGAAATGACAACAGCCCTCATCTTCAGGAGAAAGTCACACCTCATGGACCTTCTCAACCCCTTTTATGTGTGTGAGAACTGCTGGTTATATAAGAGCATCACCAGCTATGCCGGGAAACTGAGAGAAGAAGGTCAGGGTCAGCACTGAAGGATAAGATTTTCGTTGCTTGTTTGCTCTGCTGTGGGAGAGTGCGAACCTGCTGATATTAACCTCTGTTCTCAGGTCTCCATCACAATCAGACCATTCTCCTTTTTAGGAACGTGGGCTCCGGATTTGTAGTTGGAGTTGCTTGTTCTTGTATCTAGTGTTTTTCTCTCCCTCATCTGCCCTTGTGTGTGTATTTGTATGTGTGTAAATTCCCCTTCTGTTGGTGTGTTTGGCTTGGTTACAGTGTCGTATATAGTTGTGTGTGTTTGGTTGAGGGGTTTATTGGACCGTGTTTTCTTCCTTGTCCCCAACGTGACAAGTGGGGGCTCGTCTGGGATATGTCCCTTTTGGAGCAGTTTGTCTGGGTTTTGCCTCTGAACCTCTGTCCCCGTATTCCTCCACCGCCGCTGTCGCTAGTGAGTCGGAACTAGAAAAAGTTACAGCGGTCTGCTGTAGCCGAGTGGGCCGAAATATTTGATGGTTCCCTCCTTCAACGAACGTGAAGTTGAGAAATTATTCTGTCACTTTGACATTCATATTTACAGCGTTTACCAGACGCCCTTATCCAGAGCGACTTACAGTCAGTAGTTACAGGGACAGTCCCCCCTGGAGACACTCAGGGTTAAGTGTCTTGCTCAGGGACACGATGGTAGTAAGTGGGGTTTGAACCTGGGTCTTCTGGTTCATAGGTGAGTGTGTTACCCGCTAGGCTACTAACGCCCACTTTGAGCATGCGTGCTGGCCATTGAGCGTACTCTCAGGTGGCCAGAGGAAGTACTGACGTTGCTTTTGCAGTGTGTTGACCGGAAAGGCTCGAGACGTGTAATAGTCTCTCTCCGTGGAACAGGGTTTGCATTATGGCGCGGTGAAATCTGCACTCTGCATCGCTCACATTGACCCTTGCTAGTTGTGAATTCGGGAAAGCCGCAGTTTCCTACATAGATGAACCCCTCTGGAGGTGAAGGTGGCAGCGATTTCTGGGTTTTCTGCTCCGCGCTGCTTTCTGGGCATGATCAGTTACTGTCGTGGATTTTGTAGAAATTTCTCTGATGTCGATCATGCTTTAACAGAGTTGCTGAAAGATCGAACTGAGTTTGATTGGTCATCTGAGTGCCAGGAGGCGTTCCAGAACGCCAAGGCGCTGTTAAGTAGTGCGCCGGTTTGGACTGCCCCAGATTTCCAGCGTTCTGAAACACTAATTGAACTACAGCAGCATTGAGAAGGAAGCACTCGCTCTGCTGTTAGCGCTTCAAAATTTTGAAGTGTATCTGGGTTCCTCTGCACTTCCTGTGTGTGTCCATACTGACCATAACCCTCTGATCTTTCTGTCTAGGATGAAGAATGGCAATCTGCGCCTCATGCGGTGGTCCCTGTACCTCCAAGGTTTCATTGTAGACATTCAAAAGAAAGGCTCTGATAATGTGTTATCTGATGCCCTGTCCCGTTCATTTCTGGATTGATCCACACTGGGGGTTGATTTTTGGGGGTGGGGGCGCTACGTCCCTGAGTGCTTTGTGCAAGGGAGTAGTGATCTCTGCTTGCCATTCCGTGTGTTTTCCTTTTTAGGAATGTCTGATTGCTGGCTCCGCCCACGGTCTGGTGGCGCTACACAGGAAGTCGACGACTTATTGCTCACGGAGGAGTTTGGAGTGGAGAGAGAGAGAGAGAGAGCGAGAGAGAGTAGGAGTTGCTTGTTCTTGTGTCTAGTCCTGGCTCTCCCTTTTATGTGTACCCTCCTCTGCCCGTGTGTATGTGTATTTGTCCCTCATCGCTGAGTGGAAATCTCAGGCCTGGTCGCACCTAACATTTTAGGGCCAGTTACAGCTCTAATAGACTTGATATAGCCTGCAGTG
This sequence comes from Denticeps clupeoides, assembly GCF_900700375.1. Lineage (NCBI taxonomy): Eukaryota > Metazoa > Chordata > Actinopteri > Clupeiformes > Denticipitidae > Denticeps > Denticeps clupeoides. The sequence goes on along the minus strand of NW_021630047.1, from coordinate 105,857 downwards.
TAAAACATGGAGAATAAGAACAAAAATTTCATCAACTGCTGTTTATTTTTTGGCAAATTTCCTGCTTGAATCCCATTGCCTGGACATGGTTTTCCTGGTGAAATACTGGAGGATTGGCGGAGCTAATGCCTGCATCCAGCCAGCGGGGGCACTAGACCTGAGCTTCTTATGCTTTGTGGGGACAGTGGGGTGAATGTGTTTTGTTTCTTATCAGCTGATGTTGCTTCTCATTTATCTCATTCCAGTTTCACTCATGGACAAGGGCTTCTACAACAACATCATTTAATTTTTATTTAGCCCACAATCACACTTTCACCCTCTACATTTACATTTACCTTATCCAGAGTGCCTTACAACCAGTAGTTACGTGTACTGTCCCCCTGGAGACACTCAGGATGAACCTGGTCAGGTTCTGCTGCTGGACAGATCAGACACAAGCCACAAGTCAGCAGAAATGGATTAACGTTTAATTCAGTCACCATCTAGTCTTTTCTTTTATCTGGCAGTTCATTCAGAGCAAGAAATTATTCATCTTGCTACCAATTAGAAGATTAGGAGCTGAGTTTATTCACAGGGTGAAGAGCAGGAATCCACTGAAGGTGGTGAGGTTGCCTCTGTTGTTGATGACGGCTCGGTTGCTTGGGAGGCGCATGTTGATCAGATCTCCAGCCTCCAGCTCCAGGATGATGCCGCTGGTCACGTAGGTGTATCCCTGCACGTGGCCGGGCAGCCCCATCACCATTTCACCGTTCTTAAGCAGCCAGAGGTCCATCAAATCGGAGATAAGGTCGCAGCCCGTGAACCGGAAGTAGTAAACACCCTTCACCGGAGCAGTGAAGAAGCCTGGTGGCAGAAACCATGTGGAGATCTCCATTTAGCAAGAACTCATAATCCCACAACCTGCAGCATCTCAAAGTGAAGTTAAAAAGTGGTACAGGGGACGGTAGTTTGCTCAGTGGCACCTCGGTGATATCTCGGCGGTTCGGGATTCAGATTACGGGTCCACTTTCTTACTTGCTAGGCCACCACTGCCCTCTATAGTCCAATCAGGTGTCACGTTTTATTAAAGGTACACAATACACACACAAATAAATAATCATGACGCATACAAAACATACACAGGAAGCAGATTAAAACAACGTCCAAATAAGGAAATAACATCAAATCTGGGAATAAAACAAGGAAAAAAACAAGGATATGGCGCCACCTGGTGCAATAAGTCCAATATATTAAATCAAGCGCGTAACAATTGCGGGTTTTTCTTCAGCCAAATCAAATGAATAAAATATTCTATGCTATATACATGCTTAATATAATATAATATAATATAATATAATATAATATAATATAATATAATATAATATAATATAGAAATATTTCCATCCGTACCTGTGATGGTGTTGTAATTGTTGCCAATGTTGGTGATGACTCTGTCAAAAACCAGATTCAATATGGTGCTTCCCGTTGTTACCCTGTCAGCCGATAGAGTGACGGTGAAGGCCACCTTCGGCATTTCTGTTCATCACAGGTGATCAGTGTTTATTTGTATGTTATAATCTGATCTGAAGTGACATGTTATAATAGCTCATGACTTTAGGGCTTCAGTACCGAGAATTATTTTACTTGCCATTCTTATCATTACCACTGAATTGATAAATATCACTAAATATCACATTTAAATAAATGAGGAAAATGAAGACTTCAGAACTTGACTACCTGCGTTCTGTTCAATCAGATGCTTCATGTACATCTCGCTGTCTGTCATTCTGGCTTTCAGAGCCGCCAGCTCTGGTCAGGAGAAGAGGAGTAAGATGTAACTTTGGTGTTTGTGCAGAACAGAAAGAAGTGGAGCTGGAGGACTCACCAGCTTTCTCTGTCCTCATCTCCTCCAGAAGCTGATCCCTGTCCAGCTCCTTCAAACATCCAGCATCAACGGGGGCATCCAGCCGGGCCACTTCCTGTCTGGCGACCTGGACGCCATCCTGGACATTCTGAACATGAGCCCCAAAGACGGAGAACAGGGGCAGCAACAGACAAATGGCAACAGCCCTCATCTTCAGGAGAAAGTCACACCTCATGGACCTTCTCAACACCTTTTATGTGTGTGAGAACTGCTGGTTATATAAGAGCATCACCAGCTATGCCGGGAAACTGAGAGAAGAAGGTCAGGGTCAGCACTGAAGGATAAGGTCTTCGTTCTGATGCTTGTTTGCTCTGCTGTGGGAGAGTCCGAACCTGCTGATATTAACCTCCATTCTGTTGGCAGCTTCTCAGGTCTCCATCACCAACAGCCCTAGACACACTAGAGCTGTAAATCTTGGCCCGGTTCTACCATTTTAGTCAGGTTTGCACGGTAAATGATTGGTCAGTAAACGTGAACTTCTAGCCTATAGTACCTATTTTCTCCAAATGACGCGCTGCTTGTACTTTTTTTTCAGTCAGTTCAGATTTTTGCATGTTGTGAATTAGTTTTATTAAACATTAGGTTTCTTTTTATAAAATGTTCATTTGATTTGCAACTCCCTGCCACCAACGACAGGGTCAGTGGGGACATCCAGCTGGGCCACTTCCTGTCCGGTGACCGGGACGCCATCCTGGACGGTACTTACCTGGCAGGGGAGAGACCGCGATCAAGAAGGCGGTTCAGCGGGGTGACGCTCCGCCGTGGCCCCCCGGCTGTGCTGTGGGAATCTCGACTGCATAATTTCTGGTAGGGGGGGGACTCTCTACCCTAGACAACCAACTCTCCTTCTCAACTCACATCAGCAATCTTTCCCGCTCATGTAGATTCCTTCTCTACAATATCGGACGAATCCGCCCTTATCTGTCAACCCAGGCCACCCAACTACTGGTTCAGTCCTTAATAATCTCACAACTGGACTACTGCAACTCCCTTCTAGCTGGTCTACCACTATGTACCATCCGACCTCTTCAACTCATACAAAATGCAGCAGCACGACTGATCTTCAACCGTCCCAAGTTCTCCACACCGCCCCTCTGCTACGTTCCCTCCACCGGCTCCCAGTAGCTGCACGCATCAGGTTCTAAATACTGATGCTGGCCTACAAAGCCAAACATGGAGTAGCCCCATCCTACCTCACAGCCCTTATTACACCTCGCACTGCACCTGGTATACTCCGAGCCTCCAGTACTGCTCGCCTGGTCCCTCCATCTCTGAAGGTAAAAGGAAGACGCTCATCTAGACTCTTCTCCATCTTGGCCCCTCGGTGGTGGAATGAACTTCCAGCTCAGTCACTGAGCACCTTCACACGGCAGCTCAAGACCTTCCTCTTTAGAGAAGATTTAGATGAACTTGTAACCTTCTTCTCGTCTGACTTCTGTATAGAAACTAGAACAGAGTGAATAAAAAGATTGTATTCATAGTTGGGGGTCCTAGTGAACCGGAATTGATCTCTTCATCCATGGTGACATGGAAGCACGTTGTAAGTGGCTCTGGATACGCCCGTCTGGTAAATGCCGTAAATGTAAATGTAAATGACTCTCCCCTGATTTTAGTCGGGCCAGTGGTGGCCTAGCGGTTAATCCACCACACGCTGCTCCCCGGGCGCCTGTCATGGTGCCCACTGCTCACCAAGGGTCACTTTCACTTTCAGGTGATGCGTTTTAATTATCGTGAGAGATGTGAAAATGGATGCTGACAATGTTCTTGTGAATTGATTGTCATTGTGAAGCACACGGTGACACAGAACAAAGACCTACAACTGCTGTTTATTTTTTAAAACAGTGGTGCAATGACACAAGATGTCCAACAGGGGGTGTAATTCACACACTCGTTATACATGAAGAGGGTGGTAGTAGGCTATGAGCCTACGAGCCAGAAGACCCAGGTTCAAACCCCACTTACTACCATTGTGTCCCTGAGCAAGACACTTAACCCTGAGTGTCTCCAGGGGGGGACTGTCCCTGTCACTACTGACTGTGAGTCAGTAGTGACAAATTTAAAGAGAACACAGAACCACAAAAGCGGTTTCTTGTAGAACCTTTGCTTCTCTGTGTGCTCTGTGAAATCTACATCCTCCTGGCACATATTAACCCAAGATTCTCTCACACACTGTTGTTAACTGTAACTCTCTGCTGAGATCAGAATGATGGAATAATTCTTCAGAATCCATGAATTATGTTCCCATCCCCTGTTCAGTGAGAAGCTGCCAGATGCAGCTGGAGCCCTTAGATAAAACAGTGTGTGTGTGTGTGTGTGTGTGTGTAATCTGAAAATAATCCAGTCAGGGATGAATGGAACCATGAATCAGTGAATCAATGATTGAATCAACTGCGAGTCGAGTTCGTCGTGCTGGTCATTACTGGTCACATTGCGCTGTATTGTAATGAATCGGATCATTTCTCTTTATTTATTGGATGTAGTTGGGGAGTAACGCGCTGGTAGTTACATGTAGTTGTAATGTAGTTGGGGAGTAACGCGCTGGTAGTTCCATGTAGTTGTAATGTAGTTGGGGAGTAACGCGCTGGTAGTTACATGTAGTTGTAATGACTTGCGGAGTAACGCGCCGCTGGACGCGCGTAATCTCTGACGCGCCGCTGGACGCGCGTAATCTCTGACGCGCCGCTGGACGCGCGTAATCTCTGACGCGCTCCGCACCTTCTATAAATATTTCCGCGGCACCAGCGGGGCTCACAGGTCCCCGCTCCCCGCGTGGAGTGGCAGTGTCCCGCATGGCGACCGGCGTGGAGAGGATCTTCGACGAGCTGGGACACTTCGGGAGGTAAAGTTGCCCGTTGACCCCGTGACGGGCGCGGGGTTCAGAGTTCGACCCGAGTTCATGAACCCGTTGCTGGGCATGTAAGGGAATGGATCTGTATTTGTAAGGGTCTCTCTGGCTCTGTGGGCTTCAGGTTCCAGGCGTGCTTGTACTTTGGCGTGGTCTTCCAGGCCATCTCCTGTGGCATCCACTACCTCTCCTCCGTCTTTCTGGTGGAGACCCCCAAGTTCCTCTGCTCCCCTCCTGGCAACATCACCAGCGTCCTTTACCTGAACCAGTCCACGGCGTCGCTGCTGGACGTCTGGCCGGCGTACTCGCCGGGCGCCGGGCCCGTGGTGGTCGCCACGGACCGCGGGGAGCTGTGGGAGCTGAGCCAGTGCCAGCGCGCCCGGCGCCTCGGAGCCGGCCTGTCGGCGGAGGGGTGCTCAGGGGGGTTCAAGTACGACGTGGCGGACAAGCAGGCCACCATCGTGACCGACTGGGACCTGGTGTGTGACCGCGAGTGGCTGGCGAAGCTCACGCAGCCCACCTTCATGCTGGGGGTCCTGATTGGAGCCGTCTTGTTCGGAGACATCGCCGACAGGTCTGTCAAATTCTGAAACCTCAACCTGCTTGACCTTTCCATAGATGGGCATGAAACGTCCTCTTATGTGGAGGTTCCCCTGGTGAGAGAGCATGAGGACACCTCAAGCTGGGCAGCCGGAACCCAGAACAGATCCAGCTAAAAAGAGAACTGTACTGGCTGCAGGAGCCCCAGGGACGGAACCCACTGGTCTAGAACACGTTTATCATAAAGACAAAACAGAACAGACACACAAACAGAGGGACAGATGGAGATCTTGTCCATTTCACTTATATTAGAACCTGAGAAACAGAACATCTCTCTCTCTCTCTCTCTCTCTCTCTCTCGATTGTCAGGGTGGGCAGGAAACCGGTGCTCATGGGAACCAGCGTCTGTCAGCTGGTGTTCGGGGTGGGCGTGGCCTTCACAGGAAACTACTACTTGTTTGCAGTGATGCGTTTCCTCCTCGCCCTGGTGAGTTGTCCACACCTGACACACGGTCAGCTCCACCTTTGACCCCTGAAATACAGCGGCCATGTCTGTAGTGAGGACGGGGGGACAGAGAGACAGTGTGAGCGTGTGTGAAGCTTCAGAAGCTGCTCTCAGGACATGACGTTGACATGATGTCTGCAGGTGTCCAGCGGATATCTGGTGGTGGTCTTTGTCTACGTGACGGAGTTCACGGGCCACAAGGTTCGCACCTGGACCTCAATGCACGTTCATGCGGCGTTTGCGGTGGGCATCATGGTAGTGGCACTGGTGGGCTATCTGGTGCGCGTCTGGTGGCTCTACCAGCTGGTGCTGTCCCTCTGCACCGCGCCCTTCCTGATCTACTGCTGGAAGTTTCCAGAGACGCCCTTCTACCTGATGGCCAAGGGGCGGCATCAGGAGACGCAGGAGCTGCTGGACCACATCGCCCGATTCAACGGCCTCGTGCCCACTCTGAAGGTGAGTAGGAGATAAAGATCAGAACCATCACCATCATGTTCTGGGCCATCTGTGGCCTTCATTCTCCCACCCACTTCATCTCTTCTTCCAAGGTGTCAGACCTGTTGGAGTTGGAGGAAGATGGAGGTTCTCTGCTGGGCGTGAAGGACCCACAGAAGCCCCCCGCTGTGGAGCCCGAGCACAAGCTCAGCATCCTGGACCTGTTTGGCACCTGGAGGATGGCCAGGCGCAGCGCCACCTGCTGGGCCATCTGGTTCATCGGCAGCCTGGGCTACTACGTCTTCAGCCTGGGCTCCGTCAGCCTGGGTGGAAACCAGTACGTCAACCTGTTCCTTGCTGGTAAGAGGAGTGTGTCCCAGCATTGCTTACATTTCAACACTCTGAAAACTGATCAACTCGATTCGAATGATTAACGTAATTCTGCAGTCGGCTGGTGTGGATTTTATAGATTTATATTCCTGAATCCCGCTCCTGATCCCATCCTGAGTCCTTACAAGGCTGCATTATAGTTGAACACAGGCGTGCTGTGATTGGCTGTTGACAGGTGCAGTGGAGTTGCCTTCATACCTGATTGGCTGTTTTGCAATGGACCGTGTGGGCAGGAGGAGGACATGCGCACCGGCGCTGCTGCTGAGCGGCGTGACCTGCATGCTCATCATCGCTGTCCCCGCGGTACGTGTTCTCACTCTACCACGCAATTACACCCAAAGACACCCAAACCAGGGGTCCAAACACATCCAAATCACACCCCCTACAGCCTGGTGTCTCAACAGCAAGCTTGAACGTCCTCAGAACGCCCCCTACAGCCTGGTGTCTCAACAGCAAGCTTGAACGTCCTCAGAACGCCACCTACAGTCTGGTGTCTCAACAGAAACCTTGAACGTCCCCAGCACGCCACCTACAGTCTGGTGTCTCAACAGAAAGCTTGAACGTCCCCAGCACGCCACCTACAGTCTGGTGTCTCAACAGAAAGCTTGAACGTCCCCAGCACGCCACCTACAGTCTGGTGTCTCAACAGAAAGCTTGAACGTCCCCAGCACACCACCTACAGTCTGGTGTCTCAACAGAAAGCTTGAACGTCCCCAGCACGCCACCTACAGTCTGGTGTCTCAACAGAAAGCTTGAACGTCCCCAGCACACCACCTACAGTCTGGTGTCTCAACAGAAACCTTGAACGTCCCCAGCACGCCACCTACAGTCTGGTGTCTCAACAGAAAGCTTGAACGTCCCCAGCACGCCACCTACAGTCTGGTGTCTCAACAGAAAGCTTGAACGTCCCCAGCACGCCACCTACAGTCTGGTGTCTCAACAGAAAGCTTGAACGTCCCCAGCACGCCACCTACAGTCTGGTGTCTCAACAGAAAGCTTGAACGTCCCCAGCACGCCACCTACAGTCTGGTGTCTCAACAGAAAGCTTGAACGTCCCCAGCACGCCACCTACAGTCTAGTGTCTCAACAGAAAGCTTGAACGTCCCCAGCACGCCACCTACAGTCTGGTGTCTCAACAGAAAGCTTGAACGTCCCCAGCACGCCACCTACAGTCTGGTGTCTCAACAGAAAGCTTGAACGTCCCCAGCACACCACCTACAGTCTGGTGTCTCAACAGAAAGCTTGAACGTCCTCAGAACGCCACCTACAGTCTGGTGTCTCAATAGAAAGCTTGAACATCCCCAGCACACCACTTACAGTCTGGTGTCTCAACAGAAAGCTTGAACGTCCTCAGAACGCCACCTACAGATGGGCGTTAGTAGCCTAGTGGTTAACACACTCGCCTATGAACCAGAAGACCCGGGTTCAAACCCCGCTTACTACCATTGTGTCCCTGAGCAAGACACTTAACCCTGAGTGTCTCCAGGGGGGGACAGTCCCTGTCACTACTGATTGTAAGTCGCTCTGGATAAGGGCGTCTGGTAAATGCCATAAATATAAATGTAAATGTGCAGTCTGGTGTCTCAACAGTGTCTGGTGCACAGATGCATTGAAACTGTTGAAGGTTCCAGAAACCGGTTCTAAAACAGGTCGCTCACAATCTAAATTCAAACAAACCAGAACACACGTGCACAGAATTATGCTGCTTTATCTCGAGCACAATTCAAAGGTCAAAGGTGAAAAGTATGTCTATGAGTGATAAGATGCCCCTGCAGTCTCCATGGATGGTGCCCAGGGGAACAGTGTGCATCTGGTCTGATGTCTGCAGATGAAGACGTAGGTCCTGGATGTAACATCAGAAGGAACGTCTAATGATTAACCGGCCCTGTTTTTTGGCATAACCAGTTAATGTTAAACTGTTAACCCGGTTGTACTTTAGCACTTGAGCTGAACAATAACAGACAAAATGGCCACCAGGTCCATCCACACACACCGTGTCTGGTCGTTTCTACCAACATTTTATTCCAGCATTCTTATTAGACCTAAAATGACCAGGCCTAGGTTTCCGACCGCAGCGTCCAGCGGTTTCTAATCAGTTCTGCTGGACGTTTTTAGGACATTGAGGTCCTGGCTGTGGTGCTGAGCATGATGGGAAAATTTGCTGTGGCCATCGCTTTTGGTCTCATCTACCTCTACACCTGTGAGCTTTACCCCACCATCGTCAGGTACATGTTACACCACCTGGTCTGTCTGTGTGTGACTTCGTACTTCCTCTTCATTAGACGCAGTGTGTGTGTGTGTGTGTGTGTGTGTGTGTGTGTGCAGGTCCCTGGCTGTCGGCAGTGGTAGTATGATGTGTCGGGTTGGAAGCGTAGTTGCGCCGTTTTGTGTGTATCTTGCTGACATCTGGACCTACTTGCCCCAGGTAAGATCCGCCCACTAGTACGAGTTGAGAGATCCAACATTCAACATTTTATTTGTCGCATGCATAGTTCTAGCCGTACAACACACACGAAATGGGCATGAAATAAAACGAAAAGTAAATAAAAAGACGTAATAAAATTAGTGACCGCCATCACCAGCTCATAGTGGGCGTCCTGGCCTTCATCACCGGTGTCCTCACCATGTTCCTGCCGGAGACCCTGGGCCAGCCCCTCACCACCACCCTGGAGGAAGCGGAGGCGCTGGGAACGAAGCCCCCGAGGAACGCTGTGGAGGGCCTGGAGCTCTCTCAGTCTCACCACAAGGCCTGATACCTGCAGCAAGCCTGTCTGTTTACAGGTTCCTAGTGACCAAGTTCATGTGTTCTGTTGAAGACCATGACGTGTGTGATGACATGCCATGTATAGAAGATAAACAGGTGTGTGATAATCTCGGTATTACTTTTCAATAATAGATTGCACAGTATAGATTGTTTTTCATTTCTGCATTTAATCCTGATCTGAGACTAACCCCCCCCTGTTACAGATTCTTGTCTTAGATTAAACCCCCGTTACAGGTCCTGATCTGAGACTAAAACCTGGTTACAAGTCTTGATCTCAGATTAAACCCCCGTTACAGGTCCTGATCTGAGACTAAAACCTGGTTACAAGTCTTGATCTCAGATTAAACCCCCGTTACAGGTCCTGATCTGAGACTAAAACCTGGTTACAAGTCTTGATCTCAGATAAAACCCCCGTTACAGGTCCTGATCTGAGACTAAAACCTGGTTACAAGTCTTGATCTCAGATTAAACCCCCGTTACAGGTCCTGATCTGAGACTAAAACCTGGTTACAAGTCTTGATCTCAGATTAAACCCCCGTTACAGGTCCTGATCTGAGACTAAAACCTGGTTACAAGTCTTGATCTCAGATTAAACCCCTGTTATAGGTCCTGGTCTGAGACTAATCTCCTGTTACAGGCCCCTGATTTGAGACTAAACCCCTGTTAGAGGTCCAGATTTGAGATTAAACCCCTGTTACAGGTCTTGATCTGCGACTAAACCCCCCATTACTGGCCTGTGTGTTTTGAAGTAAATACATTACCATTATATGGGCTAAAATTAGCTTTTGATGTTGAAATGCATGAGAAACTCTTAATTTTGTACTGATGTCACTGTGTTCCTCCAGACTGAGAACAGGAGAATAAAATGTTCCTCATACAGCCCTGTTTTGGTGCATCATGGTACTGGCTGCAGCAGGACTTCATGCCTGATCTTTAAATCTGAACTAGGACCTCATCAGCAGTTGAACAGGAGCTTCCTTCAGGTCCTTCAGCTGAGTGAAATTGGGCTGTAAACACTGCAGCTTTTTTACTTCTGTTTACACCCAAACGGACGTGGGAGGGAGTGTGTGTGTGTGTGTGTGTGTGTGTACTGTGTGTGTGTACTATGTCCAGTTCAGCCTACATTCCTCCTCCCTCTGCAAGAGCGAATCAAAAGTGGTGACTCTGGAGTTTTGAATTGAAGTCTGTTGAAGAAATGGAAAATTATATTTTATGCGCACGCAGACACACACGCACACACACACACACACACACGCACACGCACACGCACACACACACACACACACACAGATTCCACGGGTCGTGACTCACAGACTCGCTCCTACATCTGGACAGGGCCGACAGGAGATGTGTTCCTGATATTTCAGTGTACATTATTTGGATGTGTGTGTGTGTGTGTGTGTGTGTGTGTGTAGGATCGGTTACTGTCAGCTGTTCAGTTGAACCCAGAAATACTCTGTTGGCCCCTCCCCCGACCGCAGCTAATTGGCTGAGAGCCACGGTGAAATCAGGCCATTCCTAAAATGGAGAGGATCCGAGGTCCTGCACCGACCCTGCTGGGGACAGAAACCCTTCCAGGTCAAAGGTCACTGCCAGGGTCGCTAGAGTTCCACTACAGGGAGAAACCCCGACATCACTGGGGAACGTGTGTGTATGATTTTTATCGGCCGCGTAAACTGGCCTCCTTTTTAAAGCCCTGAACGCGGACGCGTTTCCTGATGACTTCCAGTCGGGGTTCACTTCAGGTTCCGCCACCGTACACGACGGAACCACACCGCCCCCTGCTGATGAACGCGGGCGCTACAGCCCCATGGCTGGAGAAAAGGGCAGCGGGTTCATCTTATGGACATGGACCCTCAGCTTATTTCAGGCACGTCACAGCTTCCTGAATCGGTTGCAAAAAAAAACAAAAATCTGATTTGGCTCCGGTACGTTTTTTTTTTAAAAATAAAATGTGTCTGTGGAGGAGGAAGAGACACAAACCCATCTGCTGCTTTTATCTCCTACCGTGGCATTTTCCCCAGCGAAAGAGTTTTTTTATTCTTTGCCAGTAAGAAAAAAGGCGCGATAAGAATAAAAAGCCATCCTATCAGCACGAGCTTCCGTCACCAAGGTCACCTTCTCCTGGCTGTCCTGGACGTCTTGGACACTATTTAACCTCGCATCCCTGACTGGTCTTCAACAGCCCGCTCCGAATTATATTTAGTATTTTCACAAGATAAAATATTAGAATTGCCGCTGCAGCCAATGTAAAATCAATCAATGTAGGCTGTATATTCTTCATATTGCCAATAATATCTGGCAGTTCACTGTTGTTTTTATATAAATAACTGTACTCGCTGACAAAAAATGATAAAAAAGGCAGAACTGGCAGGAGGAACACTGTGTGACCACTGCATTTCACCACGACCCTTGGTGACAGTGGGCAGCCAACACAGCCGCTCCTAAATACACTGGGCTCACTGAACGAAAGGACATCTTCAGTTCTTCAATTCGTCAAGAAGCATCTCAGAAAATGGCAAAAATCAAATCCAAAAGTCCTCAACATTTTCCATGAAGGAGATACAGATGAAGGTCATTTGTTCTATTTAAACTGGAGCAAAGAACCAGGAAGTACCGCAGGAAGCTTGTCGTCTCCACCACTGAACTTCTTTATCGGTATCGGTTTCCAAGGTCCTCGTCTTGTCAGAACATTGCTGAAAAGAACCGAGAGAACGTTTTCCTTTCAGAATAAAGAATAAACCAGCTTCCCGTTTGGGGTTCTGTCAGAGAACATGCTTTTTAAACCCGGTTCAGGAACTGTGGGTCGCTCTAGGCCAGGGGTCTGCAGGCCTACACTGTGGCTTCGGAAAATCGGTATTCATTTTTTTAATTGTAGTAAAATTAGCAGTAAAATTATTCTGATCTTGTAACATTAATCTGTTTAAATTTGTGTTGCTCAGATTACGATTCACACATGCTGTATATCCATATATGCCCGCCTGGCCACGCCCACCAGAGCTGTTCCTCAGTTTATTCGATTAGAGCAGCGTTTGAAAACCTGATGGCTCCTGGTGTAAGTAAACAGTTAATTTGCATACAGTACAGGTCAAAAGTCTGGACACCTTCTCATTCGACGTGTTTTCTTTATTTTCATAACCATTTCCGTTGGTAGATTCTCACTGAATGAACTTCTGGCCTGTACGTAGATAATGAAGTTGTGTAGAGGTAGTGACCAGATCTCCTCTCATCCCTGAACATCTTCGGCCGGGTTTTTAGACTTGTACATATTCTGCGTTCTGGCTGTGTTTCTTATACAGGACACAGCGCCATTTCTCGCTCCTGAGCAGGAATGGAGAAGAGTCCTGACCTGGCATATCATGGAGTTCCTGGAGATGGACCATTTCAAAAGCACGTCAGGTTCATGCATGATTCGTTCACATCACTCCGTCCAGAATTTGTATTATTTTTTAAAATATTTTTTCCCTCATTCATTATGTCTTGTATAAAAACGTATATTGGAATAATGTGTTCACTACAGCGGACAGGCGTTAGATATTGAGAAATATTTAATACAAAATACCTTTTCCTGAGAATTCAATATGGTAGGCAATAAACATATAATAAATTAAAACAGCCAAAAAAACCCAGAAATGACAGAAATCACACGTCCACATACACGGAAATATTAAATCCATCAATCACACAGCTCTCGGGCAAAGTGGAAAACATGGCGTCAGCGGAGCCGGATGGAGCCACTGCATCCGCTGCAATTGCGAAATTCCTACTTTTCCTAAATACTTTTTTTGGTGAAATAAGTAGGGCTGGTAAACGTACGCCGTAAACGTAAAGGACTAATAATCACAGTTTGGTCCCCCGCTAGCAGCAGCCCTGTCCTGCCGAGTCCGACATGACAGAGTGAACAGCTCCGCCCGGTGGGCGTGTTCTGAAGGCGGGTTGCCTCCTCCACTGACGCCATGTTTGTTGTTGACTCCGCCCTCTGGTGAATGTGTTTGCTAGGGTGCAACGGTACTCGGTAAAATATCGAACTGTTCGGTCCAGTTTGTGGTTAATTGGCGCCTACAGCTTACCAGGCGCTGGTGTCTTCTTAGGTCCCGGTAGCACCAGAACCTGTTAAGATGTTCAATCACTGTTGTGGCTCCACCCACTCACACCTCTCACACTGTTGCTGCTCGACTGGAGCTATAGTCCCCATGCTGGAGTTTCCTGGAGGAACCTTCCCGGTGGATGAATAACGTTCTACCTACGGTACCGTGATGGCTCTAGATCATATTTCAGCGCGGGCGTCCTTACTCGACGGAAGTAAATCAGATCTGTCACGTCTGTTCCAGCTTTTAAAAAGACCCACCGAGCCATCTCGGGCAAAAACCGAGGTACCGTCGCACCCCCCGCGTTCACCCACATGTTCTAGCCGCTTTAAACGCGGAGAACGTTCCCCTCCCATCGGGTTATGTCGGAGAGTGAGGAGAACTGGACGAAACGTTGGGAACCAGGGTCCTGCCCTCAGTTTAAACTGGGGACCACATCATCATCATCATCATCATCATCAGCTTCCTTAATTGAAATAAAAGGTTCTTGAATTAAATAAAGTTGGAGATTCCCCGTAAAACGGCGACCCGATAAAAAGACGGGCATCAGAATGGTCGCTAAGCACACACTCCCAGATGCACGCTGGGAATGCTGACCCCGCCCCTCACGGCTGCTCCAGCCAGCTGTCCTCGCCCTGCAGGTCCCTCGCCCTGCTCCGCGTCCTCCGGGTCCAGCAGGGGATTGTGGGTAGCGAGCTCCTTGGCGGCGGAGCGGAGGCCGATCTTCTTCTTCAGCAGGTGGAACTGCTGCCGGACGAAGTTGTAGAAGTCGTACTCGAAGCGCATGCGCTGGAACAGCGCCTGCAGGGCGGCCGGCGTGGGCGTGTGCTTCTTCACCGTGCCCGTCAGGTTCCCCATCCTCCAGAAGGCTGGGCGCAGAACACACGGAACATGGAGCGGAGCAGCGCAGCGCGGGGGTCAAGTCAGAGCGGAGAACGTTCCTACCTGGACTCTTGTAGATGCTCAGCACGTCGGAGAAGTAATGAGGTAGCAGTCGCTCCAGCAGGAGCAGAACGTCCTCCAGCTCCTCCAGGACTCCCACCAACAGGAAGTTCTCCACGACGTTCTGCTTGGCCCGTTCCAGAGCCCAGGGCCCCGGCTCTCTGCGGAACGGAAGAGAACGGCGTGTCAGCAGACGGCGCGACAGCAGGCGGGTTCTGGCGAGAACGGGGAGACGTACCTGCACTGCGGGTGCTGCCCGCAGAAATACGGAACGATGTAGAAGAGGCGCGGGTTCGAGCATTCTGGGTAATTTTCCAGGATGCACACGTTGATGTCCTGCAGACACAGAGAAAGCTTGTTATTCACCACTAGGGGGCATCACTCACACAGGAAGTCACGACCAAGAAGATGAAAAGTAAAATATCATCATTATGCAGGTTCTGGTGATCTAGAAAGTTCTTATAATGTGTGAGTTCGGAGGTTCTTCGTACAGAACATGATCTCGGTTGTAACGGAGTTCCTCGGCCCCCACGGTGGGCGTGGCACAGAGCGGCGCTCACAGAGAGGTGGAAAAACACACACTGATGGTGTGTGTGTGTGTGTGTGTGGGTGATAAATCACACAGGGGAAAAGCGGTGAACCCGCGTGGAAAAGCCGAGCGGAAAAACGCAGATGTTCTCATTTAGAGAAAAAACGTATGTATTTAATACATAGATTTAATATATACATTATATAATGTAAAAATACATAAAAAATACATGTAGGGGTGGTAGTAGCCTAGCGGGTAACACACTCGCCTGTGAACCAGAAGACCCAGGTTCAAACCCCACTTACTACCATTGTGTCCCTGAGCAGGACACTTAACCCTGAGTGTCTCCGGGGGGAGACTGTCCCTGTAACTACAGGGTGGTAGTGGCCTAGCGGGTAACACACTCGTCTATAAACCAGAAGTCCCAGGTTCAAACCCCACTTACTACCATCCTGTCCCTGAGCAGGACACTTAACCCTGAGTGTCTCCGGGGGGAGACTGTCCCTGTAACTACAGGGTGGTAGTGGCCTAGCGGGTAACACACTCGTCTATAAACCAGAAGTCCCAGGTTCAAACCCCACTTACTACCATCCTGTCCCTGAGCAGGACACTTAACCCTGAGTGTCTCCGGGGGGAGACTGTCCCTGTAACTACAGGGTGGTAGTGGCCTAGCGGGTAACACACTCGTCTATAAACCAGAAGTCCCAGGTTCAAACCCCACTTACTACCATCCTGTCCCTGAGCAGGACACTTAACCTTGAGTGTCTCCGGGGGGGGACTGTCCCTGTAACTACTAAGCTCTGGATAAGCGTGTCTGGTAAATGCTGTAAATGTAAATGCATCAAATATGATCATAAAATGAGTTTACATGAAAAAACGTGTTTTTCTTATTACCGTATACCGCGCTGTGTTACGTGTATTTACTGTTTTAGATCCACACACACTCATCACGGCGAGCCGAACGGCGAGAGGGACAAACAGGACGTGACCTAGAACCCAGAAACAAGAGCGACGAAAACAGAACCAACCAAACATGAACATTTCATTTACAGAAGCAGAACAATCCAGCTGGACTTCCAAGCAGCAAAACAGACGTATCCCACGGGTGGCAGTAGGTGGCGCTGTGCGTCAGGAGACTGATGTAACTGAACTGAATGTCTTTAAATCGGCGGCTTCGACCTGGCGGCCAGTGAAGTGCCAGGTGGGCGGAGTCAGCCATCCCTGACCACATGACGATACAAGTCTTCTCGTACGAATCAGAATTACCGCGGAACCGAGATGTTCAGTTCCGCGCTGAAGTAACGAGTTAAAGTGTAAAAGTCAGATGTGAGACGAGGGCGGCAGGGCGGGAAAAGGAAATAACAGCGACTTTCAGTTCCCCGGAGAAGCAGAGGATTATACACACACACACCACCGAGTGTGCTGACAGATACAAAGTGACCATTTAGCATCCTAAACACACACACACACACACACACACAGTCACTCAGTCAGTGCAGAACCCGTCTCTTTCATTATTCTCTGAATCAGAACACTCACACACACACACCATGAAAACCACATGTTTAAACACTCTTCACGACATGACTGTAACTGACTGTCTGACTGTAATCATGCTGTGTGTGTGTGTGTGTGTGCGTGTGTGTGTGTGCGTGTGTGTCAGATCACAAATATCCAGAGAAATTGCTGGATTTGATCAGAACTCTCAAATGTATTCCAATACAACACAAAGCCACTGAGCACACAAGGCGGTGGTGGCCTTGCGGGGACAGTGGTGGCCTTGCGGGGTCAGTGGTGGCCTTGCGGGGACAGTGGTGGCCTTGCGGGGTCAGTGGTGGCCTTGCGGGGACAGTGGTGGCCTTGCGGGGTCAGTGGTGGCCTTGCGGGGACAATGGTGGCCTTGCGGGGACAGTGGTGGCCTTGCGGGGACAGTGGTGGCCTTGCGGGGACAGTGGTGGCCTTGCGGGGACAGTGGTGGCCTTGCTGGGTCAGTGGTGGCCTTGCGGGGACAGTGGTGGACTGGCTGGTAAGGAAGCGGCCCCGTAATCAGAAGGTCTCCGGTTGGAATCCCGACCCGCCAAGCTGCCACTGAGGGTACAGTGCTCCCCGGGCGCCGGTCATGGTGCCCACTGCTCACCGTGGCACCGTGTGCTGTGCTGCGGTGTATCACAATGACAATCACACCATCAGAATGTATGTAGGGGATGTAACGGGTGGTGGTGCCACACCCACCAGGTATCGCTCGTCGTCCTTCATCCCCGGCGTCCGGATCAGGTGGTTCTGTTCCCCCCTGAAGTCCCCGAAGCGGCGGAAGAAGTAGTTGGACAGGAAGCGGGTGATGGGGTCTCTGATGATGTTGATGTAGACGGGCTGCTCCAACCTGAACCTGCCGCAGGGTCACAGGGTCACGACCTCGACACACTACTCAACATCAGGGATCATACACACACACACACACACACACACACACTGACCGTGAGAAGTTGAGGAAGTGGACATGCCGGGTGTAGAGGTACGGCTGCGGTATGCTGCTGATATTCCTCATCAGGTCGACCTACACACACACACACACACACACACACACACACAGGACAATGTTTTCCTACTATGATCTGAAAAATAACAAGATCTCGTTATTACAGTGATGAAGTCAAATGAAATCCACATGGAGTTCAGCGCACACACACACACACACACACACACACACACACAGAAAATCCAACTTCCAGAAGGTTCCAGTTAGCCCTGCTCTGTCTGGGCTGCTGTTTCAGGCACAAACTACAAAACTGCTACAAACTGTGGTTGGGGCGTTAGTCAGTGGTCAACCACACACACACATTTACACACGTATACGTACACACACACATACACACACGTACACACACACACATATACACACTCACACGTACACACACATGTATGTACACACACACGTACACACACACATACACACACATTTACACACACGTACTCACACATGTACGTACACACACGTACACACACATACACACACAAGAACAAGTGCACAAATCAAAACCTGAAATTACACACACACACACACACACACACACAGTGGCAGCAGCAGTGAAAGGTGAGGAGCGTTACTGCGGTGACGTAACGCTGGAGAACAGGCCGTCTTTGTGTCCCACTGCCGTCTGACAGTCAAGTCTTTATTACACACCTGCAACTCACAGTGTGGCCACATGGGTGTCTGGTCAAAGGTCAGGGGTCAAGGACCACTTGATCACATCCTGAGGTCAAACTAGTTGACAGTACAGCTGTGAAAGTTTCCAGAAAGGTGATCGCCCATCACACACACACTCACACACACACACACACACACACACACACAATGCGTTAGCAGCCTGATAAAGAGACGCTCTGAACAAATTGAGACGTGAAGGACGAGCTGCAGGCATCAGACGCGTCATTAATCTCCAGCTGGAGTTTATATAATGAGTCTTAAACAGCTTCAGACGCCGAGTCTCTTACACACACACACACCTCACACACACACACACACACACACACACACCTCGCCTGGTGTCTCTCTGTTCTCACACACCTGCTCGTGTTTGGTGAGTCGGGTTTTGTTGTGGATGTCAGAAGATACCAGGCTGAACTGGTGTCTCTCGGCCAGAGCCCTCAGCAGCAGGACCACCGTCCTGCTCCCACACTTCCCCACACGGTTGTACACCACCTGGCTGGGGAACGGGAGAACCTGCAACACAGACAGACGGAACCTTTCACCCTCCACATGCCGCGTTCTGCTTTCATGAGGAAGGAACCCGGTTCTTCACGTCCACTTTCATGTCCTCCTTCATGTCATATTCCTATTGGAGGAATAGTCTGGGCTGGGCTTACTACCATCGTGTCCCTGAGCAGGACTCCAGGGGGGACTGTCCCTGTCACTACTCTGGATGAGGACGCTGGAAATGTAAATGAATGTAAATGATGTTCTAAAGTCAGCTTTCTCAGTAACTACAGAACGAGCGAGGTCACTTCCTCTCGCCATCCTGTCCTGATGGACTTTCCTGTTGTGTGATTGGCTGGCTGATTTTAAATGCCGAGTTTCCTGCTGCCCTCAGAGGCGGCCCGGCTGTGTGTATGTGTTGTCTTTGATTTGCTGGTTCAGCTCCGGCTTGTGGTTCCTGCAGTGATGAGATGCGTCCACTGAGGTCACCAGAAGCGAGGTCGCGTGAGGTCGCTCTGTGGAGGGGTGTGTTGGTCAGAAGGATGAAAGGGGGACAGAAAGAAAGACGTGGAGTGTTTGTAAGATAAACTGATGTGGAGCAGATCAGGGACACGACTTTGATCGCGAGCCACAGACAGAGACAAAGACCCGTCTGTGTGTAGTTCCTGTAATGTGCAGAACATTCTTCTTTTTGTTGTCGGCAGTAAAGGGGAATGTGTGTGTCTGTGATGTGTGAAGCATTATGTCTATAATGTTACTGTGTGTGTGTGTGTGTGTGTGTGTGTGTGTGTGTGTGGTTGGGTCTTAAATGTCTCTAATTATTTAATTGTTAGAAATAAAATGTGAATAATTTTATTGCTCTGTGAGAGCCAGAGAAAAAGTGAATATAAATGAAATTGAATGAAAGAGCAGCTGTACACACACACACACACACACACACACACACAGAGCCTCAGTGTAATCTGATGGACACACACACACACACACAACTACAAACAGACAAAGGAAAAGATGAAAAGCTGCTGATGATCTTACCTGAGGTGTCTGGGGTCCGTGGTCATCTGCAAAAGTGGACTGACCTGAGAACAGACAACAGACACTGGGTCAGACCTGGAAAGATCTGCATTCAGAGCTGATATTAAAATGGCTTTAATAAAGACCAGTCACTGATGCCAAGGCCCTTTCTCAGCTGTCAGTAAGAACTAGAAGCTGAAAAATGGACAGAGACAACCAACCCACACCCAAAAAAACATGAGTTACAGCTACACACTCAACACCAGCTCCACACACACACAGCACTACTGATCATCTGTGGGTGCGAACTGTGTGTAGTGTGTGTTGAACAGGATTAAGAATCACAAGGCCCATTAGATGAATGAACAATCAGAGCAGCGGGGTGGAGTTCTGCTCTCCGTCCACACACACAAACACCCTCTGAATTAACACCTTCACAAACCACCACTCCAGGAAACATCCCGTTTGACCTCATTTCACCCCTGACCACTTCCCATTCCACCAAAAACTATCATCATCTGCACTGATTACCCATGAGCCAGAGAGCCAGTAACCACTCCGCCCAACTGAGGACCTTCTCTCTTCGATCAGTACCTGTGACCTACATTTATATTAACGGAATTTACCAGACACCCTCATCCAGAGCATCTTACAGTCAGTAGTGACAGGGACAGTCCGCCCCTGGAGACACTCAGGGTTAAGTGTCCTGCTCAGGGACACGATGATAGTAAGTGTGGTTTCATGGATCCCACCATTCATCAATACAAACGTTTCACACATTATTGTTAGCGAAAACACAAATGATTAAACGTGGAGCATAAAACATTCTCTACTGACACGAAAAACACAAATTATTAAACGTGGAGATTAAAACAGTCGCTACCAACGCGAAAAAACACGGATGATTAAACAAGGAGATTAAAAACAGTCGCTACTGACGCGAAAAACATGGATTATTAAATGTGGAGCGTAAAACAGTCGCTACCGATGAGAAAAATGCGAGTTATTAAACGTGGAGTATAAAACAGTCGCTATTGACGCGAAAAACACGGATTATTAAACGTGGAGACTAAAACAGTTGCTACTGACGCGAAAAAACACGGATTATTAAACGTAGATCATAGGGTTAATTAAACGTAGATCAGGGTTAAGTGTCCTGCTCAGGGACACGATGATAGTAAGTGTGGTTTCATGGATCCCACCATTCATCAATACAAACGTTTCACACATTATTGTTAGCGAAAACACAAATGATTAAACGTGGAGCATAAAACATTCTCTACTGACACGAAAAACACAAATTATTAAACGCGGAGATTAAAACAGTCGCTACCAACGCGAAAAACACGGATGATTAAACAAGGAGATTAAAAACAGTCGCTACTGACGCGAAAAACACAAATTATTAAACGTGGAGATTAAAACAGTCTCTACTGACACGAAAAACACAAATTATTAAACGTGGAGATTAAAACAGTCTCTACTGACACGAAAAACACAAATTATTAAACGTGGAGATTAAAACAGTCGCTACCAACGCGAAAAACACGGATGATTAAACAAGGAGATTAAAAACAGTCGCTACTGACGCGAAAAACACAAATTATTAAACGTGGAGATTAAAACAGTCACTACTGACACGAAAAACACAAATTATTAAACGTGGAGCGTAAAACAGTCACTACTGATGTGAAAAACGCGGATTATTAAACATGGAGCATAAAACAGTCACTACTGATGAGAAAAACACAGATTATCAAACGTGGATATTAAAAACAGTCGCTACTGATGCGAAAAACACAGATTATTAATTAAACGTGGAGCGTAAAACAGTCGTTACTGACGCGAAAAACACAGATTATCAAACGTGGAGTGTAAAACAGTCGCTACTGAAGTGAAAACTAAAACATGGATTATTAAACATGGATATTAAAAACAGTTACTACTGACGTGAAAAAAACACGGATTATTAAATGTGGAGATTAAGAACAGTCACTACTGACGTGAAAAACACGGATTATCAAACGTGGAGCGTAAAACAGTCGCTACTGACGCGAAAAACACAAATTATTAAACGTGGAGATTAAAACAGTCGCTACTGACGCGAAAAACACAGATTATTAAACGTGGAGCGTAAAACAGTCGCTACTGATGCGAAAAACACAAATTATTAAACGTAGAGCATAAAACAGTCACTACTGACGCGAAAAACACGGATTATTAAACGTGGATCATAAAACAGTCACTACTGATGCGAAAAACATGGATTATTAAATGTGGAGCGTAAAACAGTCGCTACCGATGAGAAAAAAGCGAGTTATTAAACGTGGAGTATAAAACAGTCGCTATTGACGCGAAAAACACGGATTATTAAACGTGGAGACTAAAACAGTTGCTACTGACGCGAAAAAAACATGGATTATTAAACGTAGATCATAAAACAGTCTTTACTGACGCGAAAAACACGGATTATTAAACGTGGAGCGTAAAACAGTCACTGACGCGAAAACACGGATTATTAAATGTGGGAACGTAAAACAGTCACTGACGCGAAAAACACGGATTATTAAATGTGGAGCGTAAAACAGTTGCTACTGACGCGAAAAAAACACGGATGATTAAACAAGGAGATTAAAAACAGTCACTACTGACGCGAAAAACACAGATTATTAAGCGTGGAGCATAAAACAGTCACTACCGACGCGAAAAACACGGTATGATTAAACAAGGAGATTAAAAAACAGTCGCTACTTGACGTGAAAAACACAAATTATTAAACGTGGAGCGTAAAACAGTCACTACTGATGTGAAAACGCGGATTATTAAACATGGAGCATAAACAGTCACTACTGATGAGAAAACACAGATTATCAAACGTGGATATTAAAAACAGTCGCTACTGACGTAGCGAAAAAACACAGATTATCAAACGTGGAGTGTAAAACAGTCGCTACTGAAGTGAAAACTAAAACATGGATTATAAACATGGATATTAAAAACAGTTACTACTGACGTGAAAAAAACACGGATTATTAAATGTGGAGATTAAGAACAGTCACTACTGACGTGAAAACACGGATTATCAAACGTGGAGCGGTAAAACAGTCGCTACTGACGCGGAAAAACACAGATTATTAAACGTGGAGCGTAAAACAGTCGCTACTGATGCGAAAAAACACAAATTATTAAACGTAGAGCATAAAACAGTCACTACTGACGCGAAAAACACGGATTATTAAACGTGGATCATAAAACAGTCACTACTGATGCGAAAAACATGGATTATTAAATGTGGAGCGTAAAACAGTCGCTACCGATGAGAAAAATGCGAGTTATTAAACGTGGAGTATAAAACAGTCGCTATTGACGCGAAAAAACACGGATTATTAAACGTGGAGACTAAAACAGTTGCTACTGACGCGAAAAACACACGGATTATTAAACGTAGATCATAGGGTTAATTAAACGTAGATCAGGGTTAAGTGTCCTGCTCAGGGACACGATGATAGTAAGTGTGGTTTCATGGATCCCACCATTCATCAATACAACGTTTCACACATTATTGTTAGCGAAAACACAAATGATTAAACGTGGAGCATAAAACATTCTCTACTGACACGAAAAAACACAAATTATTAACGCGGAGATTAAAAAACAGTCGCTACCAACGCGAAAAACACGGATGATTAAACAAGGAGATTAAAAACAGTCGCTACTGACGCGAAAAACACAAATTATTAAACGTGGAGATTAAAACAGTCTCTACTGACACGAAAAAACACAAATTATTAAACGTGGAGATTAAAACAGTCACTACTGACACGAAAAACACAAATATTAAACGTGGAGATTAAAACAGTCGCTACCAACGCGAAAAACACGGATGATTAAACAAGGAGATTAAAAACAGTCGCTACTGACGCGAAAAACACAAATTATTAAACGTGGAGATTAAAACAGTCACTACTGACACGAAAAACACAAATTATTAAACGTGGAGCGTAAAACAGTCACTACTGATGTGAAAAACGCGGATTATTAAACATGGAGCATAAAACAGTCACTACTGATGAGAAAAACACAGATTATCAAACGTGGATATTAAAAACAGTCGCTACTGACGCGAAAAACACAGATTATTAATTAAACGTGGAGCGTAAAACAGTCGTTACTGACGCGAAAAACACAGATTATCAAACGTGGAGTGTAAAACAGTCGCTACTGAAGTGAAAACTAAAACATGGATTATTAACATGGATATTAAAACAGTTACTACTGACGTGAAAAAAAACACGGATTATTAAATGTGGAGATAAGAACAGTCACTACTGACGTGAAAAACACGGATTATCAAACGTGGAGCGTAAAACAGTCGCTACTGACGCGAAAAACACAAATTATTAAACGTGGAGATTAAAACAGTCGCTACTGACGCGAAAAACACAGATTATTAAACGTGGAGCGTAAAACAGTCGCTACTGATGCGAAAAACACAAATTATTAAACGTAGAGCATAAAACAGTCACTACTGACGCGAAAAACACGGATTATTAAACGTGGATCATAAAACAGTCACTACTGATGCGAAAAACATGGATTATTAAATGTGGAGCGTAAAACAGTCGCTACCGATGAGAAAAATGCGAGTTATTAAACGTGGAGTATAAAACAGTCGCTATTGACGCGAAAAACACGGATTATTAAACGTGGAGACTAAAACAGTTGCTACTGACGCGAAAAAACACGGATTATTAAACGTAGATCATAAAACAGTCTTTACTGACACGAAAAACACGGATTATTAAACGTGGAGCGTAAAACAGTCACTGACGCGAAAAAACACGGATGATTAAACGTGGAGATTAAAAACAGTCGCTACTGACGCGAAAAACACAGATTATTAAGCGTGGAGCATAAAACAGTCACTACCGACGCGAAAAACACGGATGATTAAACAAGGAGATTAAAAACAGTCGCTACTGACGTGAAAAACACAAATGATTAAACGTGGAGCGTAAAACAGTCACTACTGATGTGAAAAACGCGGATTATTAAACATGGAGCATAAAACAGTCACTACTGATGTGAAAAACGCGGATTATTAAACATGGAGCATAAAACAGTCATTACTGATGAGAAAAACACAGATTATCAAACGTGGATATTAAAAACAGTCGCTACTGACGCGAAAAACACAGATTATTAAACGTGGATCATAAAACAGTCACTACTGATGCGAAAAACATGGATTATTAAACGTGGATCATAAAACAGTCACTACTGATGCGAAAAACATGGATTATTAAATGTGGAGCGTAAAACAGTCGCTACCGATGAGAAAAATGCGAGTTATTAAACGTGGAGTATAAAACAGTCGCTATTGACGCGAAAAACACGGATTATTAAACGTGGAGACTAAAACAGTTGCTACTGACGCGAAAAAACACGGATTATTAAACGTAGATCATAAAACAGTCTTTACTGACGCGAAAAACACGGATTATTAAACGTGGAGCGTAAAACAGTCACTGACGCGAAAAAACACGGATGATTAAACGTGGAGATTAAAAACAGTCGCTACTGACGCGAAAAACACAGATTATTAAGCGTGGAGCATAAAACAGTCACTACCGACGCGAAAAACACGGATGATTAAACAAGGAGATTAAAAACAGTCACTACTGATGTGAAAAACGCGGATTATTAAACATGGAGCATAAAACAGTCACTACTGATGTGAAAAACGCGGATTATTAAACATGGAGCATAAAACAGTCATTACTGATGAGAAAAACACAGATTATCAAACGTGGATATTAAAAACAGTCGCTACTGATGTGAAAAACGCGGATTATTAAACATGGAGCATAAAACAGTCACTACTGATGAGAAAAACACAGATTAAAAAAAAAAAAAAAGTGAAGCGATTGTCACATGTGATACACAGCAGCACAGCACACGGTGCACACAGTGAAATTTGTCCTCTGCATTTAACCCATCACCCTGAGTGAGCAGTGGGCAGCCATGACCAGCGCTCGGGGAGCAGTGTGTGGGGACGGTGCTTTGCTCAGTGGCACCTCAGTGGCACCTTGGCGGATCGGGATTCGAACCGGCAACCTTCTGATTACGGGGTCACTTCCGTAACCGCTAGGCCACCACTGCCCCTGAAAAAAAAAAAAAAAAAAAATCAGGGGAGAGCGGGAACGCAGTCCCCCACTACCAGAAATTATGCAGTCGAGATTCCCACATTTGGGGAATTCGCAGGGGTCAGCACAGCCGAAGTGCAATGGCTGAGCCTCGCCCTGGGTGAACCGCCTTCTTGATCACGGTATCTCCCCTGCCAGGTAAGTATTATCAAACGTGGATATTAAAAACAGTCGCTACTGACGCGAAAAACACAGATTATTAATTAAACGTGGAGCGTAAAACAGTCGTTACTGACGCGAAAAACACAGATTATCAAACGTGGAGTGTAAAACAGTCGCTACTGAAGTGAAAACTAAAACATGGATTATTAAACATGGATATTAAAAACAGTTACTACTGACGCGAAAAACACGGATTATTAAATGTGGAGATTAAGAACAGTCACTACTGACGTGAAAAACACGGATTATCAAACGTGGAGCGTAAAACAGTCGCTACTGATGTGAAAAATGCAGATTATTAAACGTGGAGCGTAAAACAGTCGCTACTGACGCGAAAAACACGGATTATCAAACGTGGAGCGTAAAACAGTCGCTACTGATGTGAAAAATGCAGATTATTAAACGTGGAGTATAAAACAGTCGCTACTGACGCGAAAAACACGGATTATCAAACGTGGAGCGTAAAACAGTCGCTACTGATGTGAAAAATGCAGATTATTAAACGTGGAGCGTAAAACAGTCGCTACTGACGCGAAAAACACGGATTATCAAACGTGGAGCGTAAAACAGTCGCTACTGATGTGAAAAACACAGATTATCAAACGTGGAGCGTAAAACAGTCGCTACTGACGCGAAAAACACGGATTATCAAACGTGGAGCGTAAACAGTCGCTACTGATGTGAAAAATGCAGATTATTAACGTGGAGTATAAAACAGTCGCTACTGACGCGAAAAACACGGATTATCAAACGTGGAGCGTAAAAACAGTCGCTACTGATGTGAAAAATGCAGATTATTAAACGTGGAGCGTAAAACAGTCGCTACTGACGCGAAAAACACGGATTATCAAACGTGGAGCGTAAAACAGTCGCTACTGATGTGAAAAACACAGATTATCAAACGTGGAGCATAAAACAGTCGCTACTGACGCGAAAAACACGGATTATCAAACGTGGAGCGTAAAACAGTCGCTACTGATGTGAAAAATGCAGATTATTAAACGTGGAGTATAAAACAGTTGCTACTGACGCGAAAAACACGGATTATCAAACGTGGAGCGTAAACAGTCGCTACTGATGTGAAAAACGTGGATTATTAAACGTGGAGCATAAAACTGTCGCTACTGAAGTGAAAACTAAAACACGGATTATTAAATGTTTATTGAATATATCATGTTTTATTCAACCAACCAACACAACTAACCAGGTCTTCTGGATTATAGGCAAGTGTGGTACCCACTAGGCTACTACCTCCACCACTACCACACAGAATTAAAGATCGCTCAGCATCTCCACCGGCATCTTTTGACAACGTCCCGACAACCTTCCAGCTCAGCTTCATCCAGAAACAATTTCTCAGACTCTTCTCAACCATCTTACAGTTTTGTCCACTTCAGAATTTTCCTTCCCTTCTTGGCTCTGCTTTAGGAATGATAATGTGCGTTTCTGGAATTTGACAAATATATACTTTCCGTGCACAACAATCATTTTCCGTACAGAAAATTGGTGACTGCAGCTGTGACCAGACAGAAGTGTCCAAATATAACCATGTGATGTGTGTGCATGTGTGTGAGTGACAAGGTCAAACTGAACCAAGTTTGACTTCAAAACTTTTATAAAAGCTCCCGCCATGACACATTTCTACACCAGAGGTGGATATTTACCAATTATTTTTATTTAAGTGATTGTTGTAAAGAGTGCATTACCAGTTTCTACTGTGCAGAGCAGTGGACCACCTGGGGTCAGGGGTCAGACAGCCGGTCGCTTTCCAGAAAGTTGTGCGGCAGTCTGGAGTAATGCTGTAAGAATTCCTGAGCGCTGCGGCATATAATCAGCCACCGGCCGCAATGATGCTGAGCATCACGAACGCTGCGAGTTCAGAGGTCAACACGGGACAAGGCAGTGGGGAGGAGCCCAATATAAACCCCGACCCTCACTATGACTCCGCCCATCAGGGCCAAATATGTTGTATTCGTGACGCATGATAAATATCATCATCGTCGTGATCATCATCTGGGGTGGAGCACAGCTCAGGGCACCAGGGCTTTCATCTTCTGGTGCGGCTGAAGTGAAAGTGTGTGTGTGTGTGTGTGTGTAAAGATATTGGAGCGTCTGCACCTGCCTGTAAAACCTCTGTGGGCGTGTATATAAATACATATATATGAATGTGGTGAACTCGGCCAGCGGCTGCGTTTATTTACGGAACACACACTTACTGCGCTAACGTGGGTAATATTTGATATGTTCTAAAGACTCCTGACATGAACATCACAAGGCCACAGACTTCCTCAGTACAACATAAATATGAAAAGGTCACCGATGTCGTCTTCACACTCACTCCAGGCGCCGCAGGTCCCTTCACATCTGTGACCTTTGACCTCATGCCACTTCTAGGCAGCAGGAACCTGCTCCTGAGCTTGAGGTAATATTCTGTATATGGGCGTGGTCTGCAGCTTCACCCTCCTCAGCTATACAATGTGCACTAATTACAGGGGGTGATGGGGGTCCCCACCCTGCCTGTAATTCAGCAGGTTTGCCACACACATGCGCACACACATGTGTACACATACACACACGTACAGAGAGCAGTGTAATAGTACAGCTGGACAGGACAGCGGTGTAGGGGCTGCAACAACGCAACGATTAAATCGATAAAAATCCATAAAAAAAATGGCCCTTTATTTAAAAAAAAAAAAAAAAAGCATACATGTGCATGTTTTTGGTGTTAGTCCATTTTTATTTTATTACTATATCAGCTCAAAGAGCAACACATTTGTGTGTTTTCTAAAGATTTTACTTCTGTTTTTGAATAAAGGTAGGAAATAAATGCATTTATTTGTTTATTTATTTTAAAAAAATCAATTAAAATAAATTGTTAGTAGCAGCTCTACAGCGGTGCTGGTCGGGGCTGAACTTGGCTCCACTGGTAGGTGCATCATCATAATTATATTAATGAATATTCATGTGGCGCTGCAGTAGAATAATTATATTAGTTGTGTAGAATGATTTTTATTAGTTATTATTACTGATAATAAAGCTCATTATTACAGAAACAAGCACAATTTCACCTTACTGGTACACACACACACACACACACACACGGAAGGATACAGAGGACAGATTTATCATGTTTTTGTCCCTTTTTATTTCTATGAAAGAACAGGTAATAGATCTTTATAACGGATGACTGTTCCTCTTAACCGGCTTCATTAATATTATTAAAACAATGAAGAGAACCGGACCCCAGCGGAGAATCAGCAGTTCGTTCAGGGTTCAGGCCTTTATCACACACACACACACGCCAAAGTGAAAACCTCAAAGTTTACTAGATTCCTACACCCCCTACACACACACAAAGGCAGGAAAACCAGTGACATCAGTTCTGCCACTTAGAACATTCATGACCTCTCACACACACACACAGATCCAAATAAAATGTTGAGTGCATATGTACTCCATATGTGGCTCTAACTGCACTCAGTACCACTGGACACACACACACACACACACACACACACACACACACTGCAGACACCCACTGTGATCAGAAGAAAGAGAAAACCCACCATAATGGAGGTACACAGCAACAGGGACGTTTATTAGAGCAATTAACAAAAGAGCATGTGAACACACACACACACACACACACACACACACGTATAAAGAATGTCTCCATACGAAACATCTATGACACTGGTGGTTCCTATAGTAACAGACAAAATACAGACCTATAATATACACAACCTTCACCGTAAATGCTGTGTGTGTGTGTGTGTGTGTGTGTTAAATCTGAGCTGCCGTGATAATACACTGCTGCCTGCAAATGATCTACAGGAGGTGTTGGGACACTGAAGACCTTCAGGAGATCACACCACAGGCCTCAAAGCTCCATCAAAACCTCAAATAGAGCAGTTAAAGACACCAGACCTTCTCCTGAGGGTTCAACACGCATCCTCCACACCACACAGGTGGCCATAGCATGTCACAACACAACAACTTCATCACAAATCCACTTCAGCCACATCTGAACTTTTCACTGTCGACTGTAACTGGCAGGGATGTTCCAAGGTGGTTCCCATCATCACCTCCACCAGAACATGAAGTGCAGGTTAGCAGAGCTCCCTGAGGAACCGCAACGAGAGGTCAAGCAGAGGAGAACGTTCTGAAGGGCTACAGTTACCTGGAACCTCACCTCTTTCCCTGTCATTTTCTAGCATGTTTACGTCCAGGGCGCCAAACTGGAGAACCCACTCTAGCAGCGTGGAACCTACATCTACATTAGAACCACTCAGTTATTCACTATTTTCCAGTAACTTCAATATGCAATGGAACTTTATTCTGACAATCTCACAACATCAGCTCCTTTACCCATAATGCCCCATTTCCTTTCTCTAAAAGATCTGCTGCAGACCGTAGTCCTACTAGAACCAAACAACCAGTGCAGACCTAGAAAAGTGTCATGTGTCGACCCTTTTAAATTCCACCGTTTCCTGTACTAATTTGGCAGAAAAATTATTTTTAAAAATATGATCATGTCTTTATTGAGAACCATTTTAAAGAACTCCTATTGCTATTGGGAAAAGTAAGTGAACGACCTGTGTTAGCGTAACCTGGAGGCTTGGAGGTGTGGACCACACCTACTTTGACTACTTTTACGATCCCAGATGCAGATGTTCCGATCATCTTGAACAGCAAAGTATTAAAAAAGGGGGTTCAATTCCGTATTTTCTCCTGATGAGACCCTAATGGCGGCGAGGACTGGACGGACCCCGGCGGATGGGGGACGTGGAGGAAATAAGGAGCAACACAGATGTTTACATGGATGCAGGCTGGAGAAGCCAGGAGCCGCACAGGAAGCGCAGATACAGCCAGCGGGAAACACACGCAGTAAATGTCCCTGCATGGAGAACGTGGTGTGTATGTGGTCAACTGCGGACAGGAATGCTTGGAATGAACACACACACACACCCACACACACACACACACACACACACACACACACACACACACAGTATTTGCCGAAGAACAAGGATGCAGCAGATGCTTGAGGCAACTTGTTCACGTTGGAACATTGAAAAGCTTCGTCATGTTTTTTTGGGGCGTGGGGTGGGGGAGAAATGCAATATCGTTTTTGAATTAAAATCCCACCCGTGTCGCATCTAATTACACCATTAACCCCGCCATTTGGGTGGGGCGGGGCTGAGTATAAATACCCATCATACCCCACCCAAACACACACACACACGCAGTCCGTCTTTAACCGTGAACAGAAGAAAGAAGACGAGTAAATACGTGGTCGCTTTATGGAAGTACAGACGGAGAGTGAGCGCTAGAGCAGTGACACAAAGTCATTTTTTAGAAGATAGATCATCATTCAGGTCTAAACACACAGTACAGCTACAGGAAGCAGTGACTATGATTACAGAACAGAGAAGAGGAGAAGATTCTCTCTCTCTCTCTCTGTGTGTGACGTGGTTCACAGAGTTGGCGACTCCTCTCTGTCCCACAGAAGCGCTACCTGCTCCCCTCCATCCATCACATCCACAATCCTCTCTTCCTGAAAGGAGGCGTGTTTCCTGTTTCCAGATGGCTGGAGGAGGGCGACGTGCCACGAATATAAACTCCGGGGTCACGTGACGTCTACAGCCACGCAGCAAGGATTCTACAGAGACGCTGCAGAAGGACGCTGAACCGAGGAACACGTGAAACCCACCCATCCACCCATCCATCCATCCATCCACCCATCCATCCATCCATCCATCCATCCATCCACCCGCCCACACTCATCAATTCATCCGCTCACCCACCTGCCTTGCTATCTACCTACCTAACCACCCATCCATCTCATCCATCTACCTGCCCACCCATCCATCCATCCACCCACCCATCCATCCATCCATCCATCCATCCACCCGCCCACACTCATCAATTCATCCGCTCACCCACCTGCCTTGCCATCTACCTACCTAACCACCCATCCATCTCATCCATCTACCCGCCCACCCATCCATCCATCCATCATCCATTCACCTGACCACCTAGCCATCTACACACCCACACACATCAATCCATCCACCCGCCTACCCTTCCATCCACCCGCCCACACTCATCAATTCATCCGCTCACCCACCTGCCTTGCCATCTACCTACCTAACCGCCCGTCCATCTCATCCATCTACCCGCCCACCCATCCATCCATCCACCCGCCCACCCACTCGCCTAGCCATCCACCAATCCGCCCACCCATCCATCCATCCACCTGCTCACCTAGCCATCTACCTACCTAACCACCCATCCATCCATCCATCTACCCACGCACACACATCCATCCATCCATCTACCCACCCACACACATCAATCCATCCACCCGCCCACCCACTCGCCTAGCCATCCACCAATCCGCCCACCCATCCATCCATCCACCTGCCCACCTAGCCATCTACCTACCTAACCACCCGTCCATCTCATCCATCTACCCGCCCACCCATCCATCCATCCACCTGCCCACCTAGCCATCTACCTACCTAACCACCCATCCATCCACCACAGGATTGCTTCACTCAAAGAAGAGTTCCTCAAATGTTCACTGGGGGAACCAGAGTGAGAGATGTGAAGTGTGTGTGTGTGTATTTATACATGTGGTTGTATTTCCTACGCAGGCAGTAGAAAGACGAGACCCACCCTATGAACTCAATGACAGACTGAAACCCACACACACACACACACACACCACAGAAGACGGTATTATATTTAAACATACATGCCAGACATTTACAGCAATATGCACTATGCATTAAAACTGAAACACACACACTACATTTTGTAAAATAAGATAAGATAAAACTTTTTTAGCCCCATAAGTGTATCTCAAAGCAACTGGGCCAATATGAAAATGAACCTACTACACAACAGAGTGAAGACAGGGCTGTTTCACAGACAATAATGAAAGTAGCACATTTACAGCGTCCATCAAAGACAAAGATCTAGTGTGTTAATGCTGGCAGCAACACGCACACACACACACAATGTAGGTATAACAACAATATGCAGTCTTCACAGGAAATGTGCATTTGTGGTATGTTGCATATGTGTGTGTGTGTGTGTGTGGTGTTTGGTGCAGGAAGTGAAAATGTGCAAACAGTGTACACACACACACACACACACACACACACACACACACACACACACACACACACACACTATTTTAGGTTTGAGTTGGATTTCTGCTTCCTACTAAATTCCCACCAGACCACAACTCAGACATCATGATGGAATTATGAGAGGAAATAAAAACATTTTACTGCAGACATCCATCATGGGGACATGAAATGTCTTCAGTTCGATATTCCAGCACAGTAGGAAACAAGAGCACACACACACACACGCACACACACCTTTAACAACATCATTGAGTTTAACCACAATTTAAAACTAACAGTCTGACCTCTGTCCTTGATTTTTTTTTTGCTTAGAAACATTACTAACATTTACATTTACAGCATTTACCAGACGCCCTTATCCAGAGCGACTTACAATCAGTAGTTACAGGGACAGTCCCCCCCTGGAGACACTCAGGGTTAAGTGTCTTGCTCAGGGACACGATGGTAGTAAGTGGGGTTTGTGTGGGGTCTTCTGGTTCATAGGCGAGTGAGTTACCCGCTAGGATACTAACACCCATTACTTATAAAGTAACTGATACAACAATGTCATTCAGCAGTAGATGGTCACATGACCTTGTGTCCTGTGAGCTAAGTAATAAGGTGGAATGATGGCTAAAGAGATCAGAGTCAGAGAACAAATCAGAACAAAGTCCCAGGTTCGAACCCCACTTACTACCATCGTGTCTCTGAGCAGGGGGGGACGGTCCCTGTCACTGTAATGGGCTCTGGATAAGGGTGTCTGGTAAATGGTGTAAATGTAAGTGACAGAGATGTGGGACATACAGGGACACTTTAACAGAATTAGAAAAGCACAGCTCATAACCTTCTCTGGTTCTCTCTTCTGTGTCAACCCATCAGCTTTATTACTGTTATATTAATTATTGATTTGTTGTTTTGTATATATTGTTTCTCATTGTGCCGGTGCCATAATGTTGTTGTGAATGATCAATAAATATATTAATACAAAGAAAAAGAAAAGCGAAGCTGCTGAGGGGTCATTTCTTCCCGAGTCTGACCCCTCCCAATCTGGCAACCCTGCGGGTACAGGGTAAATACTGTGTATTTAAGTCGCTTATTTTAGACGTGGTGCTCTCTGCGCAGATGGAATGGAAGTAAAACCGGCTGCGGCGGGAAATGGAGAACAGGCCTTCAAGAGAAATGACAGAACAATGTTCTCCAGGCCAGTGTGTCAGGACAAGATAGCGGCCATCGGGGCAGTAAAATGAATAAGTGTGGCGTGGAAGAGCAGAGGCTCCACTGGGACTGGTCTGGTCCCGGTTCTGGCAGGTGACGGCCAGGTGTGAAATACCACACCTGCTCCAGGCAGCGACTCCACACACAGACCTGTCAGCACCTTCTGGAACCCAGTCCAGTAAGAAATATTCCGCTTACGGTTCTTCTTAGAACCTGTTTCCTTAGGGCACAACATGACAATGCATCATCCTGCATCTTCTGCATATCTTCTACAGCGAAACACTGAGATCCCATACAAACGAAGAACCACCAGGACTGATCAACAGATCCAGCACAGGCTGGACACAATAGTCACAATTATTTGGACATATTGTGAATATGTCTATTTTTGTAGTTACATTAAAATTAAGCCCAAAAGTCCAAATCCTCCCAAAACTTTGATTATAAACCTGACAACATATCCAGAATAAAGTGGCGTCTGATCCATTTTGTACCGTTGTACATACGCCACTTCTGATTGGCTGAGAGATTCTGACGTTGCAGCTCGGTACGGTCACATGACCAGCTGCTGCTAAATGTGGATCAGAAATTAAATATTTAATCAAAATGAACAGGTCACGTGTGGGGTCAGAGGGGAAGTTCCACCTGGAACTTCCGACCACCAGGCTTCCTGCTGGATGCGCTGGAACCCGGTTCTGGAGACCTCACATGCAGCAGTTATGAGGAACATCTGACTGAGTTGTTCGGTTTCTCTAGAAGACAAATATGACGATAATCTGCAATCCATCCCGCGACCCATGGAGACAAACATGGAGACAAAACATGGAGACAATACAGTTAAAACTGAGACCTGACTGGAACAAGAAGAACCGTCAGACATAAATATGAAAAATGAAAATCATGTGTGTTTTCGTGGACAGAAATCAGTGAAATCCTCGCTATGGTGAGAGAAGAGCACGCCAAACATCACACTTACATGAGTGTGTGTGAGTCTGTGTGTGTGCGAGCGTGTAACATTTTAATATTTTCAATTTTAAGTCACTTCTACCCTGAAAGTCATTTAGAATTTTGTGTAAAGAGTCTCGGCGACATCAACGTTATCCACCCGAAAACGAGTGAGAGGTTTGCAGCAGTTATGAGGAACATCTGACTGAGTTGTTCGGTTTCTCTACAAGAGAAATATGACGATAACCTGCAATCCATCCCATGGAGACAAACATGGAGACAAACATGGAGACAAAACTGTTCCGAGGTGTAAGAATAGAACCCAGAACAATCATTGTCTGTTTATTCGGAATAAGTGTGTGTGTGTGTGAGAATCCTTTAAACATCCTAAATGCATAAACTGTGTGTGAAACTGGGTCAGATCATCTACAACGTAATTCCTGCCCAACAACCAGAGCGGGCACACACACACACAATCACACACACACACAATCACACATGTGCACACACAATCACACACGCACAATCACACACACACACACAATCACACACCACACACACAATCACACACGCACAATCACACACACACACAATCACACACGCAGAGCAAGAGCAGCCAAAAGTAGCACCGCCGCTTGAAGGTAAATATTCAAACATCACAAAGACTCCCATAAAACCATGCGACAGAGAGAGAGAGAAAGCGAGAGAGAGAAACAGAGAGAGAGAGCGAGAGAGAGTGCGAGAGAGAGCGAGAGAGAGTGCGAGAGAGAGAGAAACAGAGAGAGAGAGAGCTATAGTAACTTCTTCCAACACAAACACGAGAACTGCAGGTTGACCCCCCACATCCGACGTCCAGGCACCACGGATTTAACCAGAAACTGCGCTTTCACACGACATTTCGAACTCTACACGTCATTTTAAAATCCTATTTAAATTCAGAGAACAGAACATTTTGTGAAAGTGATATTTGTGTTTTCCTCCAACAGGAATAAGAACGTCTTGAGAACATTCAGAGACATATTCCATGATTCTCACAGGACTCTTTATTTCATTCATTAAAATCCCAGAAACAGAAACCATTTCACCCGACAATACTGACATCATCTCCATCTACTCTCGATTTCACAACACTGAGAACCAGACTGAAGATCTGAGGACTAGAGTGGACCATCAAAATCTCAACCAGGACACCACCATCATCATCATCATCATCTCCATCTACTCTCTATTTCACCAGATGACATCAAAACAACAACACTGCCTACCTTTTCTACTCTCTATTTCACCAGATGACATCAAAACAACAACACTGAGAACCAGACTGAAGATCTGAGGACTAGAGTGGACCATCAAAATCTCAACCAAGACACCACCATCATCATCATCATCATCATCATCATCTCCATCTACTCTCTATTTCACCAGATGACATCAAAACAACAACACTGAGAACCAGACTGAAGATCTGAGGACTAGAGTGGACCATCAAAATCTCAACCAAGACACCATCACCTTCATCTCCTCACAATTTCAGCAGATTCGAGAATGGCTATAGAAGGTTTAGTTCAGTCGATGGAGCTGGACTGCAGCTTTAAAATGAATCCAGACGTCAGATGTGTCCAGACCTCACAAAAAAGTTCTCCCTCAATACTGATCGAACACACCACTTTCATCCTCCTCTTCTCCTACCTTTTCTACTCTATTAAGAACTATCATCTCCTCTTCTACTACCTCTTCTCCTCTCTATTAAGAACTATCATCCACTTTCATCCCCCTCTTCTCCTCTTCTACTAGCTCTTCTACTCTCTATTAAGAACTATAATCCACTTTCATCCCCCTCTTCTCCTCTTCTCCTCTCTATTAAGAACTATAATCCACTTTCATCCTCCTCTTCTCCTCTCTATTAAGAACTATCCTCCACTTTCATCCTCCTCTTCTACTCTTCTACTAGCTCTTCTACTCTCTATTAAGAACTATCATCCACTTTCATCCCCCTCTTCTCCTCTTCTACTAGCTCTTCTACTCTCTATTAAGAACTATAATCCACTTTCATCCTCCTCTTCTCCTCTCTATTAAGAACTATCCTCCACTTTCATCCTCCTCTTCTACTCTTCTACTAGCTCTTCTACTCTCTATTAAGAACTATCATCCACTTTCATCCCCCTCTTCTCCTCTCTATTAAGAACTATCCTCCACTTTCATCCTCCTCTTCTACTCTTCTACTAGCTCTTCTACTCTCTATTAAGAACTATCATCCACTTTCATCCCCCTCTTCTACTCTTCCACTACCTCTTCTACTCTCTATTAAGAACTATCATCCCCTTTCATCCCCCTCTTCTCCTCTTCTACTACCTCTTCTCCTCTCTATTAAGAACTATCCTCCACTTTCATCCTCCTCTTCTACTCTCTATTAAGAACTATCATCCACTTTCATCCTCCTCTTCTACTCTCTATTAAGAACTATCATCCACTTTCATCCCCCTCTTCTACTCTTCTACTAGCTCTTCTACTCTCTATTAAGAACTATCATCCACTTTCATCCCCCTCTTCTACTCTCTATTAAGAACTATCATCCCCTTTCATCCCCCTCTTCTCCTCTTCTACTACCTCTTCTCCTCTCTATTAAGAACTATCCTCCACTTTCATCCTCCTCTTCTACTCTCTATTAAGAACTATCCTCCACTTTCATCCCCCTCTTCTACTCTTCTACTAGCTCTTCTACTCTCTATTAAGAACTATCATCCACTTTCATGGTCCTCTTCTCCTCTTCTCCTCTCTGTTAAGAACTATCATCCACTTTCATCCCCCTCTTCTACTCTTCTACTACCTCTTCTCCTCTCTATTAAGAACTATCATCCACTTTCATCCTCCTCTTCTACTCTTCTACTAGCTCTTCTACTCTCTATTAAGAACTATCATCCACTTTCATCCTCCTCTTCTACTAGCTCTTCTACTCTCTATTAAGAACTATCATCCACTTTCATGGTCCTCTTCTCCTCTTCTACTCTCTGTTAAGAACTATCATCCACTTTCATCCCCCTCTTCTACTCTTCTACTACCTCTTCTCCTCTCTATTAAGAACTATCATCCACTTTCATCCTCCTCTTCTACTCTTCTACTAGCTCTTCTACTCTCTATTAAGAACTATCCTCCACTTTCATCCCCCTCTTCTACTCTCTATTAAGAACTATCCTCCACTTTCATCCCCCTCTTCTACTCTCTATTAAGAACTATCCTCCACTTTCATCCCCCTCTTCTACTCTTCTACTACCTCTTCTACTCTTTATTAAGAACGATAACTCGATACTGATCGCCGATATATCGCTGCCGCCTGGCGACCAATTAAAAGTGTCCGAGTTGGAGCTCCGTGCTGATTGGTCGCTTCTGGATGCTCGACCAACCCTGCGTGATAATGCGAAACTTTTCACGAGTCTTGCGGTCCTCCATCCAAGAAGCACCAGAAGAACCCTGCGCGCTTCTTACCCAGGTACTGCCTGATGTCCAGCAGAACTTTCGGTGGTCCTCCGTTCAGCTGGTAGACCAGAGAGCCCAGGCAGAAGAGGAACAGGGTTCCCATGCAGAACCCATAGTCACGGAGGGAGAACCTCAGCCAGAGCGCCCAGACCGCGTCGCCTCTCCTGCAGTTCCTCTCCCGGACGTGGTTCTGCGTGTGCTTGCTGCCGTGGTCCTTCATGGTTCCCTCGCATGGAGCCGCAGAGAACCGCACTCTCTCCGCGTCGAATTCATTTACTCCTCCGGTCGCAGTTCGCCGGACGTCCAGAAGCGGAACCGGGCCTGCTTGGCGGCAGGAGTGGGGAGCCCGGGCTCCGTCTCCGCTTTATTTGGGGTCGTGACGGTGTCGGGTTACTGAGGGTGGAGGAAAAAGTTCAGACGCGTTCCGCGGCGCCTCCTCAACTGCGGCACCTGGCGGCCACGAGTGGAAGCGCAGCGTCTCGTCTAAAAGCACATCAACTCAACATCAACTGCATGAAGGGCACATGTCCATACATGCTTCACTCAGCTGTGGAAGAAGAATATGAAGAATATTCATCTTTAAAATTCTATCTCAATTCTTCCCATCTTGAGAATCACTCCAAACACCAACAAGAATTTCTCATTTATGATGATTGGTTAAATGCAAAGGACTCCACACCAATATAAATAATTAGTTGTAAATAAGTAATTAAAAAAGAACATAATAATAAGAGCCCTCTGTATAGAACAGTAGTCTGTTAGCAAGTCACTATGCTTAGCTTTGTATGTTAATACAACAACAACAGTTATTTCTCATAAAGCCCATAATCACATACAGTACGTCTCAATGGGCTTTGACAGACCCTACAGTTGACACCCCAACACTTGACCCTTCTTCAGACAAGGAAAAACTCCACAAAAACTTTCTCTAGAAGAGAAAGAAAAAAGGATGGAAGAAACGTTGGGAAGGAGGGATAGAGAGGGACGTCCTTCCAGGGTAGAATGAACCTGCAAATGGTGTCGGTGCAGGTTCGTGCTCATTTATCCAATAAGAGTTGAAAACCCACTTATTCAAAAAGTATTTGAGACAAATCTAACACTTACACACGCACACATGCACACACACTGCACAAAATAAATAAAAATATATATTTTCTTTGTCTAGCACTTAACAATTCCCTGCATGTTCTTTTTCTGACAAGTTAGGCCTTATCAGGGCTCTTAGTTTTTGTAAACTCAAAATCTCTCTGAGAATTGCTGGTGTCGTCCTCTTGTAAGTCGCTTTGGGTAAAATAAAGTAAAGCACAGTAAAGAAAAAGTCCTACAGTTGTACAGGTGGAGAAGTCCACAGTGCAACATAGAGCATCTGTCCATGTTTGGAGGTCCTGGACAGGGCAGAGTTGGTTTTAGTCCAGTGTCATGGTCTAGATTACGTGTCCGTTATGGTGTTACTGGTCCACTTGAAGATCCCTGAAGCTGTAGTTGTAACGGTGGTGGTGGCTGTGGTGACCCTCTGGTTCGTTTCATGCTGAGTCCTCGTTTAGCAGTTGTCAGGAACCAGGATTTATCTGCTGGTCTCTTCGCTGGACTCTGCAGGTGGTCTGTGTGCTTGATTCAGTATCTCGGAGAGAACAGACAGAAGCAGCAGGAGACAGAGGCTATGCAAAGTTTTGCAGGTAGCCAGTGCAGCGAGGTTTTCAAGGTAGAAACTGTAGAAATAACTGTAGAAACAATGGCTGAAAGCTCAGCCAGCATCTCCACGCCACCGTAAATGCACACACTCGTCCCCGATAGATGTCCAGTCTCCTTGGTGTATGGACGGAGTCTGTAGCTGAAGGTCTCGGTGAACATCAGAGCACGCCGCTCTCTTTATTTCCCGCTGTGTTGTGATCCTGGCTCGTCATTCATCCAACAAGTTGGTGTCTGTTCTTACACTCGAATTACGAAACGTACGAAAAGGACCTTTGTCTCACCTGGTTTGTTGGAATAAAAACAGTAAAGTCCAGATGATCGTGTGAGTAGTGGACAAAAAGAATAGGGAAATGTCAAAAATCTCCGGCATTTGAGAGGGGGGTGAGTAAACCCATCTGCCACTGGGGGGCGCCATGATGTCCAGTCAATCACAGGGAATTATGGCTTGAGACCTGACTTGACATTGTCACCCACAGACTTGAGACACATACTCGAGCATGAACTCTGTTGTGTCCTCTGTCACGTGTGTTAACGGGGAAGCGTGTGAAAGGGTATTCCAGGGGGCAGAAGGGGCAGGGCTCCCCGTGTCCTGCTGCGACTGGTCACTCTCTTGTGTCCATTGGTGAATACCTCAGTGTTTCTTTAGTAAAGTTCTTTATTGACTTCACCTGGATAATGAAAAAGAATTCTTCCACACTTATAAATGAAAGTTAATAGTATTTATATATGTATATATATAGGTAGATTACCATTAAGGATGAATTTTACAAACTAATTCAATGAAACTGGAAAGTCTGTTTAATGTCCCCCAGCGGCGAAGATAGATAAAAGATTGCATAAAATCAATACAAAAAGTGAGATCTTCCACTATGATGAATACGAAGTAGAAGAATCTTGGCCATTGAAAAGAACTGTCAGATAACAGGAGTAAAGTCATGCTCTGCCTGTCAGAAATGAAAAATAAAACCAGCATCTTACTGGTTTAACAGCAAAAAAACAAATCAAATCAAGTTACTGTCAAGTGGGTAAACTGTGTGTACTATTACCAACAAGAGGAAGGAATGAAAAGTACGCTCAGAATGTAGTTGATTTCATAGTAAAACCACAAAACCGTGCGGAAACAGAACAACTGGTGCTTCCATCTAGCCAAAAATTAGAAAGCAGTGCCTCTGGGGTCACAGATCATAAGACCATAGAGGTGCCATCAGACAAAGTCCTGAATGGCTTGACGTATCCTGAAGTGCACATTGAGAACGAACAACAGGCTGGCCTGAAGCCTCAAGCCAGAGGCGCGATTCCTCGAGTGGCAGCACCGCGGCCAAAACCGCATGGGATACAATCACCCCGACCCAAAAAGAAAGTTGCGGATGAGGATCGGTGGGAACTGACTCCGTGGTGAGCTTGTCAGATGCATCTTGGGTCTTGCGCGTCCAGTGCAGGTGGCGCCCGGCTCTAATTCCAGATGAACCTCATGAAGACCTCAACCTGCAGCTGGGGGCCAATCCACCACGGCCGACACCTCTGCAGGGTCCATGGCCAGACTCTTCAGACTCAGCAAGAACGAGGTGTGCCAACCAAGAAAGGTACAACAGTTGCTTCGGAGGATTTATGCATATCAGATGAAGAACACTTCATGGCTGTGTTGTTGATGCATGACATCATCCTTCTTTCCCGCGATAAAAAGCAGGAAAGGCGTAATCGACGTGCCAGACCATGATGCATCAGATCCAGATCCACCCCTGACTCGATGGTGTCCGGCCAAGCATTTCCCAACAGTCTGTGTCACCAGGACATCAACAATAAAACCAATCCTCCAATGGCTCACCCCATTCATGATTCACCGTCTCATCCTTGATGTCGTCCTGCAAGTCTGCTAAAACATGGTTGGAAGCAGGGTCCAACACTGAGATGTCCTGTGAACCTTGCCTCCGTACTGCCAGGGTCCAACACTGAGATGTCCTGTGAACCTTGCCTCACCTTTTCACCCTCTGTACATCTGTCACCTTATTCACCCCTCCACCCGCCCCACCGAGGTCTCTGAGGCCCTCCCACAAATTTCTAAAGGTGCCTGGGACACGGATTTCGATATGCACCAGCCCGAAAGTCATCGTCACCTACAGTTTCAGATTTGAATGATTTGTTTTATTATTTTTGTATTTCTTATAATGGCAAAACATCAGAATTCTCATTAAAAATCATTTAATAGAATTATGAAGACTTGTACCATAATTGTACCAAACATACTTGTTAGCTGAATTAATTGATTATTGAGAGTTTCAGGTAACTTGTATTTAATAACTCAATTTTATAAACGCGCCCAAAGAGCTCCTGCTAAGCCTGTTTATCGGCAGCAACACATCTAGAATATAATCAAGTCCAACGCGATTATCAATTAACTCAGCTGACAATTATCGTGTAGTATTCTATTTTACCGTTATTCTGTATTTTATATTATATTTTATGTCAGTGTTTCCTGAAATGTGCAGTTTAGAATGACCTACTGACATTAACATACTTATTATGACGTGAATCTTTAGATATTCTATAGAACTAATCTTTTGAGTTCAGAGGTGGATTTGAACCTGCACATTTGTGCCGGACCAGGTACCGTCTTTCGCCCACAGCGCCATCTAGGGTCAGGGAGTTCGCTACAACACCTGCTGAGAAATCAGTATAGAGCACCTATATAATAAATAAAATAAAGTAATAAAAGTGTAGTGATTGTCACATGTGATACACGGCAGTACAGCACACGGTGCACACAGTGAAATTTGTCCTCTGCATTTAACCCATCACCCTGAGTGAACAGTGGCGCCCGGGGAGCAGTGTGTGGGGACGGTGCTTTGCTCAGTGGCACCTTGACGGATCGGGATTCGAACCGGTGACCCTCTGATTATGGGGCCGCTTCCTTAACCGCAAGGCCACCACTGCCCCATATATAACACCTATAGAGACTCACATCAGCAACCTTTCCCGCTCATGTAGACTCCTTCTCTACAATATCAGACGAATCCGCCCTTATCTACCAACACAGGCCACCCAACTACTGGTTCAGTCCTTAGTAATCTCACAACTGGACTACTGTAACTCCCTTCTTGCTGGTCTACCACTATGGACCATCCGACCTTTACAACTCATACAAACTGCAGCAGCACGACTGATCTTCAACCTTCCCAAGTTCTCCCACACTTTTACACAACAGCTCAAGACCTTCCTCTTTAGAGAATATTTAGATGAACTTGTAACTTTCTTATTGTCGAACTTGTGTACAGAATCTACAACAGAGTGAATAAAATAGATGTATTCATAGTTGGGGTCCTAGTGAACCGGAATTGATCTCTTCATCGATGGTAACTTGAAAGCACGTTGTAAGTCGCTCTGGATAAGGGCGTCTGCCAAATGCCGTAAATGAAAATGTACATTTAAATGTAAATGAGTATTGGCCTTTCAAGGGGCGTCCTGCAGGGGGCAGCACCGCGTCCGGATGCTGTGCGGCCTTCGGGAACCGCGCCAGCGAGGAAGACGGTGTGAAGTGCGCATGCGTACAACACGTCGCCGCTGCTAGCGGAGTTAGCTTTAGCCGCGTCGCTGCGAGGAGGACCGAGCCCGCGGGGAGAAGCGCCGCCATGGC
The DNA here is from genome assembly GCF_900700375.1 of Denticeps clupeoides. Lineage (NCBI taxonomy): Eukaryota > Metazoa > Chordata > Actinopteri > Clupeiformes > Denticipitidae > Denticeps > Denticeps clupeoides. The sequence goes on along the minus strand of NW_021630047.1, from coordinate 61,744 downwards.
CGGCCAGCAGTTCCAGTACGACGACAGCGGCAACACCTTCTTCTACTTCCTCACGTCCTTCGTGGGACTCATCGTCATCCCCGCCACATACTACCTCTGGCCCCGGGACCAGAATGCGGGTAAGGCCCGGCAGGCTCCCTGAGGCCCGGCTCGGTGGTCCTACCTGACCAGGTACCGGGCTGGAGAAGTAGGCCAGCAGACGAGGTCCGGATCAGACCATATAACCATCTCCTGTACGCTGCAGGCGAATAACGCTGCCAGAGATGCCTTTAGGATCCAACTAGTCAACTTTTATACTGAAAATGCTCCCCCTGCTCCGTCTGTCCGTTCCTCCATCCTCTCTTCCACCCTGTCTGGAGTAGAACTTGCCGCCGTTTTATTCGTCCGACTGAAGGCGAATGCGGAGCTGCCAGATGTGGCTACACAGATTGTGTACTGTGTGTGTGTGTGTGTGGTGTGTAGGTGTCGGCATGATGTGAGAGTCTGTTGTGTACTGTCAGTGTGTTGTGGTGATGTGTCAGTGTGTGTAGTTGCACTTTGTCCCCGCACCCCGGTGTCCGCAGGTCCGGGTGTTTAAACGGATGTCTGTGTTTCCTGTACAGAGCAACTCCGGCTGAAGTCTCTGCGCCGCGTTCACGGCCGCTGCCTCTGGTATCGTCTCCGGCTGATGAAGTCGCAGCAGAGCGTCGTCCCGACGTTAAAGTACGTCCGCACACACTGACACCTACACACTCACACGGAGCACGGAGGTTAACCCCAAAAACACCAAAAATGCTTCCTCTCTCTGTTTCCCTCTGCTTGGAGTATCTGGGTATTTAGGCTGGAGTCCCAGGTTCAAACCCCACTTACTACCATCGTGTCCCTGAGCAAGACACTTAACCCTGAGTGTCTCCAGGGGGGGACTGTCCCTGTAATTACCGACAGGGACTTGAAATGTCTTTACAGTGAAGTCCTTGTCCATGTCCTCATTTCCTCGAGCAGAAATCTGTTGCACTCTGATCCGTGGACGCGGACCAGGATCTGCTTGGGGTTCACACTGTTCTTCACGTGGCAGTTTAGGGTTTTTTTCGGTAGAAAATGGCAAGTTGAGCTCATGACTCCAGTCTTCTGCTGTCCAGACCCATCACGCCGTCATATGACGTGGACCTACATTTACATTTACAGCATTTACCAGACGTCCTTATCCAGAGCGACTTACAGTCAGTAGTTACAGGGACAGTCCCCCCCTGGAGACACTCAGGGTTAAGTGTCCTGCTCAGGGACACAATGGTAGTAAGTGGGGTTTGAACCTGGGTCTTCTGGTTCATAGGCGAGTGGGTTACCCTCTAGGCTACTGCTGCCTGCAGAATTTGGTGTACATCTGATAGCCACAGTATCAGCAGACTGGTGGTGTGTGTGGGCGAGGGTTCCTCAGAGTTCCACCGTGTGTTCCTGGTGGTCTGGAACGCATGTCCGTTTCTCTGCAGAAAAGCCGCTCTGCTGTTGGGCTGGGCTCTCTTCATCTTCCTGGCGTATAAAGTGTCTACATTAGATCGAGAATACCAGGAGTACAACCCATGGGAGGTCCTGAACCTGGACCAGGTAACCTTCACCACACACACACACACACACGTTCATCTCCTCACCAACGTCTGCTGCACGTTTCAGCATCTGCCTTATCTGTTTGGTTGTCCATGCAGAGTGCGTCTGTGGCAGAAATTAAGAAGCAGTTCAGAGTTCTGTCTCTGAAGTTCCATCCTGACAAAGGTGGAGATGAGGCCATGTTCATGAGGATTACAAAAGCTTACAAAGCGTAAGAACCAAACCCGCCCCAGAAGATTGACCTTGTCATCGTGGTTCATGCTGACCTCTCTGTTCTAAATCACACCAGTTTGACTGATGAAGATGCCCGGCAGATCTGGGAGAACTACGGGAACCCTGATGGTCCAGGAGGTAAGGAGAGGTTCTGGAGAACCTTTCATCTTTGTGACCTGACTGTCCATCCTTCTCACTCTTGTGATCCCTCCCCAGCTACGAGGTTCGGGATCGCTCTTCCAGGCTGGATCGTGGACCAGAAGAACTCCATGCTGGTAAGGAGGAAGCCTCTCGTTGTTCCATCTCCTCCCCTGGTGCAGAGCTGTACCTGGTCTGAAAACTGTGTATGTTTCTGCTGCAGGTTCTGCTGGTCTATGGCTTGGCTTTCATGGTCATTCTTCCTGTTGTGGTGGTAAGTTCACGATGTTCAACACAAGTCTTCTCCACTAGCTTCTAACGATGGCCACAGGTTCTTGAGTACTTGGATGTAAACCTGTTATGATCCTCTAGCGAGTAGAACGGAACCCTGGGAACTCGTTATATTAAGCTGTGTGTGTGTGTGTGTGTGTGTGTGTGTGTGTGTGCGTGCGTGTGCGCAGGGGACCTGGTGGTACCGCTCCATACGCTACAGTGGAGATCAGATCCTCATCAACACGACGCAGCTCTTCATGCACTTCATGTACAAGACGCCCAACATGAACATGAAGAGTGAGTTTCCTCCACACCTCACGCTGTCGTCTTGGTCCGACTGTGATGGCGTGTTGATCGTGTGTGTGTGTGTGTGTGTGTGTGTGTGTGTGTGTGTGTGTGTGTGTGTGTGTGCACACGCCCCTTTTCTGCAGGGCTGGGGATGGTTCTCACAGCAGCATTTGAGTTTGATCCTCGCAGCAACAAAGAGGCAATCATCAGACCTACAGACAACGTTGAGGTTCCTCAGGTACTCCTGCCTGAGAACATTCAGTAGAATAGGTGGAGAACCCTCTTTTCCTTCCCAGTATGTTTATATTTGTATACGTGTGTGTGTGTGTGTGTGTGTGTGTGTGTGTGTGTGTGTACACGTGCCACAGCTGATCCGGGAGCTGGGCAGCATCATTAACGTGAAGAAGAAGGAACCTCCATTCTGTTACCCCTACAGCCTGAAGGCCAGAGTTCTGCTGCTGGCTCAGCTGGCCCGCATGGACGTGTCTGAGGACCTAGAAGAAGGTTCGTGTAGACGCCGTGCACACATACTTCAGTAATATTTGTCTGCGGAGAACCGAAAAGATCTCACGTTTACTGTGTGTGTGCTCGTTCGTGATCCAGACCAGAGGTTTGTGGTGAGGAAGTGTCCTGCGCTTCTTCAGGAGATGATCAACGTGGGCTGTCAGTTGACCATGATGGCTAACAGTAGAGGAGGTAAAACACACACACACACATGTGACTAAACCTGCACCACAGCTGCACCTTGCGGTTTGTTCCCATAATCCCCTGCCGTCCTCTCTCGTGTGTAGGTTTCCACGCTCCTCGCCTGGTCTCCATAGAGAACTGCATGAAGCTCTCTCAGATGAGCGTCCAGGGTCTTCAGGAGGCCAAGTCCCCCCTGCTGCAGCTGCCACACTTTGAGGAGGAGCACTTGCGCTACTGCATCTCCAAGAAGGTCTGCAGGGTTTCAGCACTGTGGGGGCTGGAAGTGTGAGGAACGCCTCCTCAACTCAGCTTCTCTGTCTCTGTCCCCGTCTCCTCCTCTTCAGTATAAGGTCCGGACTCTGCAGGACCTGGTGAGTCTGAAGGACTCGGACCGCAGGAACATGCTCCGCTTTCTCGGTGAGGAAAAGTATGACGAAGTCATGGGCGTGCTGAGCAGCCTTCCTCACATCACCATGGAAACAAAACTCCAAGGTGGGTTTTGGTCGTCCTCATCAGAGGTTTTAATGGGTGTGGAGCGTAGCTGACGTGCACGTTTGTTTCCAGTCCTGGACGATGAAGACAGCAGTAACATCACAGCCGGCTCGATTGTCACCGTCACTGTCACCCTGACGAGGAAGAAGATGTGTGTAAGTGTTTACCAGTCGGAGAGAAAGTTGCAGCCATTAAAAATGGCTGCAACGTCCCCACATGTCCAACTTCAGAGTTGGAACTTCTTCTGCAAAGCTGTGTAAGAAGCGTGATCTTGTGTCCCCGTGTCTGCAGGAGGTGTTTGAGAAGGAGCAGGTGGCCCCGGCGCTGCCAGAGGACGCTGCTGCTGCTGAGGAGTCGGTACGTCCCCGTCAAACAGGAAGTGGAACCTCGTCTCAGACCTTGTTTCACGCTGCTTCTCTTTTCCTCAGCAGGCAGACGCCGGTAAGAACAAAGTCAAAGGCTGGCAGAACAAAAGTAAAGTGACGAAGAAAGCGGCCAAGGCCAAAAAGAAGAAGCTGACCAAGAAGAAGCCCCTCCCCCAGCAACAAGCCAAGGGCGACAAGCCCAAACAGGCCAATGGCAACGTAGCAGGAAACGTAAGGTCCAATCACAGAGCTTTCCAGCTAAACGAACCGCTGCTGCAGAGCTGCTGTGAAGACCAAGTTTTTGTCCTCAGGACGTCGCCGTGAAGGAGGAGGACGAGGAGGCGTCGGATAAAGGAAGCGAGTCTGACGAGGGCGAAGGAAACAAGGACACGCCCAGCGAGAGGGAGGAGGAGAGCGACAAGCAGAGCGACGCCGAGATGGACCAGATGGGCGGAGATGATGAGCAGGTTTGTGGCGTGGCCGTGCAGCTGACCGCAGAGCGTGTGTTTGACCGCACTAATCCGTGTGTGTGTGTGTGTGTGTGTGTGTGTGTGTGTGTGTGTGTGTGTGTGTGTGTGCGCGTGTGCGTGGTAGGAGTGGAAGGCCCTGCAGCAGAGCATCCAGCGTCGAGAGCGCGCCCTGCTGGAGACCAAGTCGAAGGTCACGCACCCCGTCTACAGCCTCTACTTCCCCGAGGAGAAGCAGGAGTGGTGGTGGCTGTACATCACGGACCGCCGAGACCAGACCCTCGTATCCATGCCTTACCACGTCTGCACGCTCCGAGACACGGAGGAGGTGAGCGTGGCCCCGTCCCGCCGCGCCCCGCCCGTGGTTGTCGTCGTCGTCATGGTAACGTGTGTGTGTCGGTTCTCAGGTGGAGCTGAAGTTTCCAGCTCCGTCCAAAACCGGGAATTATCAGTACTCTGTGGTGCTGCGCTCCGACTCTTACATGGGCCTGGATCAGATCAAGCCGCTCAAGGTGAGGCCACCACACGACCCCTGACCCCTGATGCCGTGCTACGCTGCTGCTCTTCTGCCGTTCTGGGGTCAGAGGTCATTCTTCTGTGTTCCTGCAGCTGGAGGTTCACGAGGCGAAGGCCATGCTGGACAACCATCCTCAGTGGGACATCCCCGACACCGAGGAGGAGGAGGAGCCTGACGACAGCGACGGCATTGAGGAGAGCGAGGAGGAAGAGGAGGACAATGATTAAAAACACGCACACGCACACACACACACACACTACAACGCAGACTGTATTCACTCGGTGAAGTTCTCCTGACTAATTATTGTATGTCCACACACACACACAGAAAGTGGAGGGCAGAGACTCAAACAAATAAATCAACCAGCTGCCCTCATCAGCGTGACCTCTCACCCCTGTGTTTGGGTTGTGTCCTTCATCTTCCTCTTTTTCTACTACAGCAACCATAGAGAAGTGAGTGGTCAGCAGTGACCTGTTTGTACGTCCAGAGAGTGTGTGTGTGTGTGTGTTGGATGAACCACAACATGGAGTTGACTGGTGAGTCCAGGCTTTAGATCTCTGATTGGACGGGAAGGCAGGATGTCTCGCTTAGTTCCTCACCGATTGGCAGTTCAGTGCTGTAGGTTATTAATATGAAATATTGTGGTCATGATTTGCTTCTGTTGACATTCCAGATTGTGCGTCTCATCAGTTCTGATGCCTTACGGTTATGGCGGGAGGTCTGTGGGAGTCGTTCAGAAGGCGTTGTTGTGTGTGTGTAAACGCGGCCTGCCGCCACGCTAGAGTGACGAGGACCGGGTCTGAAGCTCATCCTGGTCCGTGGTCCAGGACCCCCTCCGTTCCAACACAACTCTGTCCTTTTTCTAGCTCTTTTGGAATTTTTCCTTTTTGGTAGTAAAACTATATAATTTTTAGATTATTTTTTTTTTCTTTTGTTTTATTCTATATTGTAGGTAAAGGATTCTAATCCGGTGGCATGCTGCACACACGCGCACACACGGATTCACGTTATTTTTTATGTTCTGCTCGTCATATCTGGAGAAGACTGTAGCATCTTCTCGCAATTGTTGAGTGCGGAAGCCGGAGCAGAATCCTGATGCCCAGGAGTAAAAACCCTGTCTGTCTGTCTCATTTGTTTACAGAAGAAACCTGTCATTGTAAATGGATAAATATATATAAATATTATTTGTATTTAAATCATTTCAAATAAAATAACTTTTTAAAATCACCGCCAGCCTTCTCGTACCCTCTCAGTTCGAGCGAAATCCACACTTCATAGCCACGTTATGGGGGCCTCGCGATCGATTTGCATGTAGATGATGACACTAGGATGCCATTCTTTCACCTTGGAAATATGATCTCAATGCAAAAAGTCAACGCCTTCAGTTCAGAACGCCGCAGCCAGAGTTCTAACTAGAACCAGGAAATCTGACCACATCACCCCAGTCTTACAATCACTGCACTGGTTACCCATCAAATTTAGGATTGACTATAAAATCGTACATTTGACCTATAAAGCTCTAAATGGTCTCGCCCCGCAGTACCTGAGTGAACTTTTGGTTCTTTATGGACCGCCACGCCCCCTTCGATCAATGGGTGCGGCTGGGAGCAGATCCTTCTCCTATAGAGCTCCGCAGTTGTGGAACAGCTTGCCTGTCAGTGTCCGGGACTCAGACACAGTCTCAGTGTTTAAATCCAATCTCAAAACCTATCTGTTTTCTCGTAACTTCTGTTAAAGTCCCAGACACAGCGTCAATTATAAAGTCCAGTTTATCACAGAGTCCCCCTGTTAGACACAGACAGTGTTAAATTCACCAGTTAGGCTGTCCTAGTTAGGGTACCGGGCCACTGTAGCACCAATATACCACCATAACCACATATTTCAGTATCGGTCGTACAGTGCAACCGTCTGCCGTAGCTTCTGTTTGTTTTCTCCGAGACACGGAATCAAGCGTCAAGACTACTGGCAGACCCCAGTGAAGAGACCAGCAAATAAATCCTGGTTCCTGACAACTGCTTAACAAGGACATACCATGAAACATACCAGAGGGTCACCACAGCCACCACCACCGTTACAACTACAGCTTCAGGGATCTTCAAATGGACCAGTAACACCATAATGGACACGTAATCTAGACCATGACACTGGACTACATTTTGGACTTCTCCAACCCTACAACCGTAGGTCTTTTTTTATCTTATTGGACAAATCATCCCCAACCCTGCACTGACACCACTTGCAGACTCACTCTACCCTGGAAGAGGGTCCTTGTGTGCAGAACGGTCCAGTGTTGGGGGTGTCAACTGTAGGGCCTGTCAAAGCCAAAACAAAAGTTCAGAAATATAAAGACAGAGACCCTGCAGACCGGGGTGGTTTCACCAGAACAGGCTCCTTTCTACATCAGCGTGGGGGCGGGGCTTCACCCATCCGTCTTTCTCCCTTTTAACGTGGAATCCACCTGCAGATTCCTGCCACGTGTGTCCGTGTGGCCTGTTTACCGATAGTTGAGGAGCGTGTCTTGCAGGGAGACTCCACCAAACTCCAAGAGTTCCTCTTGTCTGCAGGTCCAACACTTCTATTTCCATTTTAATATGTCTCTCAAGTCAGAAGGATGAAACTTTTCTGACCATTCCAACATTCTGTGGTCCATCTGCGGCCTGGATCTGGATCAGCTCTTCAGCTTCTAGAGAAGAGAACGTCCATGCAGAGCTTTGTTGTGGCGCTGCCGAACAGTGATGGATATTTAGGTTCTAACAGGAACCAAACGTTCACGTTGAGTTGAATGCTGATGTTCCCTCTCATCTCCTGCCTGGTGCCTGTTGAGATGTTGTAATCATTTGATATTCGAATATCATGCTTCGTGAAAAGGTCACCTAGGGGGTCAGTGGGTGACGTGTGTAATGGTCTCCACAAGAACGAACACACACACACACACACACACACACACACACACACACACACACACATGGTCCGATATTTATTTTGCCTGTAGCCATGGTGATTCTGTCACTGACTTCTGTTTCTGTTTATGGGGAATATTCCCCCGCTGACCCCCGCACTTCTCTCCTCACCATTAATACCCCAATATTGAAGATGATAGCGGTCTCTGCATTTAACCCGTCCCCAGAGGGACCAGTGTGTGGGGGACGGTGCTTTGCTCAGTGGCACATTGGCGGATCGGGATTCGAACCGGCAACCGTCCGATTATGGGGCCGGAAGAACAGAATCCTCCTAGACACGCCCCGTTTTCGTCAGTTCAGTTGCATCTGATCGTTTTCTATGTGCCGTGTTTCCGCCCTCTGCTGCTGAGCTGTGCAGCGGTCGCCATGGTAACATGTTGAGGCCAATCGATCCCCCCGATTACTTTGGTACACACACATAATTATTCATTATTAGTATCCCAGCTCTACATGATTCCCATCAGGATCATATCTCGGATCAGTATGCTGGGATCTGATGTCATGCGACTGTGATGAGAGTGGACAGGTGTAGGCAGGTGACTGTAGATACGCTGTAGTCTGGCATGTGCAGGTGTAGACAGATGTAGAATTGCATAGCCGCGTGTCGCAGGGCATCGCCGGGTGTAGACAGATGTAGCCGGATGTCGCAGGGCGTAGCTGGGCGTCGCCGGGTATAGACAGATGTAGACAGATGTAGCTGGCATCACGGGGCGTAGCCGGGTATAGACAGACGTAGATAGATAGACAGACGTAGCCGGGCATAGAGAGACGTAGCCGCGTGTCGCAGGGCATCGCCGGGTGTAGACAGATGTAGCCGGCTGGAGATGGGTGTAGTCGGGCATCACCGGGTGTTGCCGGGCGTCGCTGTGTATAGACAGACATAGACGGGTGTCGCCTGGCGTAGCCAGTCCTTGCAGGGCATCGCCGGGTGTAGACGTGCATAGCCGGGCGTCACCATGTATAGACAGACATAGACGGCCGTAGCCGGGTATAGACAGACGTAGATAGATAGACAGACGTAGCCGGGTGTCGCAGGGCGTAGTTGGGCATAGACAGACGTAGCCGGGTGTCGCAGGGCGTAGCCGGGCGTCGACGTGTATAAACAGACGTAGCCGGGCGTCACAGGGCGTCGCCGGGTATAGACAGACGTAGCCGGGCGTCGCCGGGTATAGACAGACGTAGATAGATAGACAGACGTAGCCGGGTGTCGCAGGGCGTAGCCGGGCATAGAGAGACGTAGCCGGGTGTCGCAGGGCGTAGCTGGGCGTCGCCGTGTGTCGCAGGGCGTAGCCGGGCATAGACAGATGTAGCCGGATGTCGCAGGGCGTAGCTGGGCGTCGCCGGGTATAGACAGATGTAGACAGATGTAGCTGGCATCATGGGGCGTAGCCGGGTATAGACAGACGTAGCTGGGCGTCGCCGGGTATAGACAAATGTAGCCGGGTGTCGCAGGGCGTAGCCGGGCGTCGCCGTGTATAAACAGACGTAGCCGGGCGTCACAGGGCGTAGCCGGCCGTCGCCGGGTATAGACAGACGTAGCCGGGCGTCGCAGGGTGTAGCTGGGTATAGACAGACGTAGCCGGGCGTCGCAGGGCGTAGCCGGGCGTCGCCGGGTATAGACAGACGTAGCCGGGTGTCGCAGGGCGTAGCCGGGCGGGGCTGGGTATAGACAGACGTAGCCGGGCGTCGCAGGGCGTAGCCGGGTATTAACAGACGTAGCCGGGCGTCGCCGGGTATTAACAGACGTAGCCGGGCGTCGCAGGGCGTAGCAGGGCGTCGCCGTGTATAAACAGATATAGCCGGGCGTTGCAGGGCGTCGCCGGGTATTAACAGACGTAGCCGGGCGTCGCAGGGCATAGCCGGGCGTCGCCGGGTATAGACAGACGTAGCCGGGCGTCGCCGGGTATTAACAGACGTAGCCGGGCGTCGCAGGGCGTAGCCGGGCGTCGCAGGGCGTAGCCGGGCGTCGCAGGGTATAGACAGACGTAGCCGGGCGTCGCAGGGCGTCGCCGGGCATTAACAGACGTAGCCGGGCGTCGCAGGGTATAGACAGACGTAGCCGGGCATCGCAGGGCGTCGCCGGGTATTAACAGACGTAGCCGGGCGTCGCAGGGCGTAGCCGGGCGTCGCCGGGTATTAACAGACGTAGCCGGGCGTCGCAGGGTATAGACAGACGTAGCCGGGCGTCGCAGGGCGTCGCCGGGCATTAACAGACGTAGCCGGGCGTCGCAGGGTATAGACAGACGTAGCCGGGTGTCGCAGGGCGTCGCCGGGTATTAACAGACGTAGCCGGGCGTCGCAGGGCGTAGCCGGGCGTCGCCGGGTATAGACAGACGTAGACGGGCGTCGCAGGGCGTCGCCGGGCGTCGCCGGGTATTAACAGGGTGTAGTCGGGCATCACCGGGTGTTGCCGGGCGTCGCTGTGTATAGTCAGACATAGACGGGTGTCGCCTGGCGTAGCCAGTCCTTGCAGGGCATCGCCGGGTGTAGACGTGCATAGCCGGGCGTCACCATGTATAGACAGACATAGACGGCCGTAGCCGGGTATAGACAGATGTAGACAGATGTAGCTGGGCATCACGGGGCGTAGCCGGGTATAGACAGACGTAGATAGATAGACAGACGTAGCCGGGTGTCGCAGGGCGTAGCCGGGCATAGAGAGACGTAGCCGGGTGTCGCAGGGCGTAGCTGGGCGTCGCCGTGTGTCGCAGGGCGTAGCCGGGCATAGACAGATGTAGCCGGATGTCGCAGGGCGTAGCCGGGCATAGACAGATGTAGCCGGGCGTCGCAGGGCGTAGCCGGGCGTCGCCGGGTATAGACAGACGTAGCCGGGTGTCGCAGGGCGTAGCCGGGCGGGGCCGTGTATAGACAGACGTAGCCGGGCGTCGCAGGGCGTAGCCGGGTATTAACAGACGTAGCCGGGCGTCGCCGGGTATTAACAGACGTAGCCGGGCGTCGCAGGGCGTAGCAGGGCGTCGCCGTGTATAAACAGATATAGCCGGGCGTTGCAGGGCGTCGCCGGGTATTAACAGACGTAGCCGGGCGTCGCAGGGCATAGCCGGGCGTCGCCGGGTATAGACAGACGTAGCCGGGCGTCGCCGGGTATTAACAGACGTAGCCGGGCGTCGCAGGGCGTAGCCGGCCGTCGAAGGGCGTAGCCGGGCGTCGCAGGGTATAGACAGACGTAGCCGGGCGTCGCAGGGCGTCGCCGGGCATTAACAGACGTAGCCGGGCGTCGCAGGGTATAGACAGACGTAGCCGGGCATCGCAGGGCGTCGCCGGGTATTAACAGACGTAGCCGGGCGTCGCAGGGCGTAGCCGGGCGTCGCCGGGTATTAACAGACGTAGCCGGGCGTCGCAGGGTATAGACAGACGTAGCCGGGCGTCGCAGGGCGTCGCCGGGCATTAACAGACGTAGCCGGGCGTCGCAGGGTATAGACAGACGTAGCCGGGTGTCGCAGGGCGTAGCCGGGCGTCGCCGGGTATAGACAGACGTAGCCGGGTGTCGCAGGGCGTAGCCGGGCGGGGCTGGGTATAGACAGATGTAGCCGGGCGTCGCAGGGCGTAGCCGGGTATTAACAGACGTAGCCGGGCGTCGCCGGGTATTAACAGACGTAGCCGGGCGTCGCAGGGCGTAGCAGGGCGTCGCCGTGTATAAACAGATATAGCCGGGCGTTGCAGGGCGTCGCCGGGTATTAACAGACGTAGCCGGGCGTCGCAGGGCATAGCCGGGCGTCGCCGGGTATAGACAGACGTAGCCGGGCGTCGCCGGGTATTAACAGACGTAGCCGGGCGTCGCAGGGCGTAGCCGGCCGTCGAAGGGCGTAGCCGGGCGTCGCAGGGTATAGACAGACGTAGCCGGGCGTCGCAGGGCGTCGCCGGGCATTAACAGACGTAGCCGGGCGTCGCAGGGTATAGACAGACGTAGCCGGGCATCGCAGGGCGTCGCCGGGTATTAACAGACGTAGCCGGGCGTCGCAGGGCGTAGCCGGGCGTCGCCGGGTATTAACAGACGTAGCCGGGCGTCGCAGGGTATAGACAGACGTAGCCGGGCGTCGCAGGGCGTCGCCGGGCATTAACAGACGTAGCCGGGCGTCGCAGGGTATAGACAGACGTAGCCGGGTGTCGCAGGGCGTCGCCGGGTATTAACAGACGTAGCCGGGCGTCGCAGGGCGTAGCCGGGCGTCGCCGGGTATAGACAGACGTAGACGGGCGTCGCAGGGCGTAGCCGGGCGTCGCAGGGTATAGACAGACGTAGCCGGGCGTCGCAGGGCGTCGCCGGGCATTAACAGACGTAGCCGGGCGTCGCAGGGTATAGACAGACGTAGCCGGGCGTCGCAGGGCGTCGCCGGGTATTAACAGACGTAGCCGGGCGTCGCAGGGCGTAGCCGGGTGTCGCTGGGTATAGACAGACGTAGCCGGGCGTCGCAGGCCGTAGCCGGGCGTCGCCGGGTATAGACAGACGTAGCCGACGTATTAACAGACGTAGCCGGGCGTCGCAGGGCGTAGCCGGGCGTCGCCGGGTATTAACAGACGTAGCCGGGCGTCGCCGGGTATAGACAGACGTAGCCGGGCGTCGCAGGGCGTAGCCGGGCGTCGCAGGGTATAGACAGACGTAGCCGGGCGTCGCCGGGCATTAACAGACGTAGCCGGGCGTCGCCGGGTATAGACAGACGTAGCCGACGTATTAACAGACGTAGCCGGGCGTCGCAGGGCGTAGCCGGGCGTCGCCGGGTATTAACAGACGTAGCCGGGCGTCGCCGGGTATAGACAGACGTAGCCGGGCGTCGCAGGGCGTAGCCGGGCGTCGCAGGGTATAGACAGACGTAGCCGGGCGTAGCCGGGCGTCGCCGGGCATTAACAGACGTAGCAGGGCGTAGCCGGGCGTTGCAGGGTGTAGCCGGGCGTCGCCGGGTATTAACAGACGTAGCCGGGCGTCGCCGGGTATAGACAGACGTAGCTGGGCGTCGCAGGGCGTAGCCGGCATTAACAGACGTAGCCGGGCGTCGCAGGGCGTCGCCGGGTATAGACAGACGTAGCCGGGCGTCGCCGTGTATAAACAGACGTAGCCGGGCGTAGCCGGGCGTAAAGCGACCACCCGGATGTGGTCCCAGGACGAGATCAGTTACACTGTAACCTGCGTGGTCTGATATGAGGAAGCCCGTAGTCATGACGACGGAGCGGGACCGCCTTCTCGTGTGCGCGCGCGCAGTCGGACCGCTGCCGGGTTTCGGGGGCGCGGAAGCGGAGTCTCGAGCGGATTACCGGAGGAACCGCGGAGGGCGAGCGGACCGGAACCGAGCGCGGTGTTCGGTAGGATGCAGCTGCGTGTGTTCAGTCAGGTCGCTGTGTGCGCGCTTTGCGTTTTGCGTGATTATTTTTTGAGGGGAAAAGCGACGGAGCGCGTCACGCGATGCTCTCTCTCTCTCTCTCTCTCTCTCTCACACACACACACACTAAAGGTACATGTAAAGCTGGCATGTTATTTTAGCCGCAGGTCTGGTGTATGTGTAATCGTCTGAGCGATCGGGGGCAGGAATTTGGGTATGTGTGTGTGTGTTGTGTGTGTGTTGTGTGCGCGCGCGTGTGTGTGTGTGTGTGTGTTTTGTGCGCGTGCGCAAACTCAGGATTTTAATTCTGCTTCTGCAGCTAAACTGAGCTGGAAAATTGAGCCACAGTCAAGAGGGAGGAAGCAGAGTTGTGTGTGTGTGTGTGTGTTTGTGTGTGTGCCTATGTGTGTGTGTAAAAGAGGAGATGCAGGGTGAGATGAGGGAGAGAAGGAGGATGGATGGATGAGGGGTGGATGAGAGCCGCCACTGCAGCCGGAGGGGGAGGGGAGACGTTGGGGGTGGGGTGCAGATCAGAGGATCTCACACACACACACACACACACACACACACACACACACACACACACAGTTGTATTTTTATCAGTTCTCTCCTTCCTCATATCTTCTGTGACCTTGCTGTTGTTTTTTGCAGCTTTTGCTATACAAGTTATTTGCTGCTCTCTCTCTCTCTCTCTCTCTCTCTCTCTCTCTCTCTCTCTCACATACACACACACACACACACACACACTAGCTGAATTGGTTTTCATGGCGGTTTAATGGATTTAAACCTTCCGCAGCACTCAGCAGCATCCCATCATTTAGGGTACCAGCCTGTTTTTAAAAGCTTGTATGAGTCTCATCATCATGAGTGTGAGTGTGTGCAGTGGTGGCCCTAGCGGTTAAGGAAGCGGCCCCCGTAATCAGAAGGTTGCCGGTTCGAATCCCGATCTGCCATGTGGTGCTGTGCATCAATCACTTCACTTCACTTTGTGTGTGTGTGTGTGTGTGTGTGTACTCATATGTAGGATGATATGTAACATGCACTTTTCTTCCTGTCTGGTTTATTGACCCTAAATTGACCCGCCCCTCCTCTCTCAGGTCTGATGAGTATTCCAACAGCATCAATTCAGTCGGGCAGTGGAGAGATGCAGTCGCCTGGAGCTATAAGCCCCGCCTTTCTCCCACCCCCTCACGGAAAAGTTCCGGGTCGCAAGAGGGGCCGTCCTCCAATCAGGAAGCTGGAGTTTCAGAACCGTTACCCGGAGCCCCTCCCACCTATCAAAATCCCCAAGAAAAGGGGGAGAAAACCTGGATTCAAGGTCAGTCAATATACGTGTGTGTGTGTGTGTGTGTGTGTGTGTGTGGGGGGGGGGGGGGGTTCTGATCTTGCTGATGTAAGTTGTTTCTGGCACAGCTCCGGTACTGCAGCTGATAACAAATAGACACATCTCACACACACACACACACGCACATACACACACACACACACACAGTGTAAATAGTGAAACCCTGGTACTAACTGGGCCAGTGGTGGCCTAGCAGGTAAGGAAGCGGACTCGTGATAAGAGGGTGGCAGGTTTTACCGTGACACCGTGTGCTGTGCTTCACAATGACAATCAATTCTCTTTCACTTTCTGATGTGTGGCAGTCTGGAGTGGGAGAAGTTCAGAGCTCTATTGTCGTTTAGAAACAGAACCCTAGAACCACAGCAGAACAACATCACATTTATCCAGTTTGCACTATACACATGCAAAACAGTATAATACACAATACATACGCTTGTACTTGTAGAACTTGTAGTACTTGTGGGACTAATAAAGGTTGATCTTATCTTATAATGTACACTTTTACTCACAATACCTTATGGCTAGTATACTCACGATACACATACGCCTTGTATAAATAATGTACAGTTTTACGCTTTTACTTGTGATACCGTACGGCAAGTATAAGTAATGTAAGCTTTTACTCATGATACCGTACAGTGAGTATTAGTTATGTACACTTTTACTCACGATACCGTATGGCAAGTATACTCACGATACACATACGGCTTGTATAAATAATGTACGTTTTGACACGATAAGTAATGTACACTTTTACTCACAATACCATACAGCAAGTATAAGTAATGTACGCTTTTACTCGTGATACTGTATGGCAAGTATAAGTAATGTACCTTTTTACTCGTGATACCGTACGGCAAGTATAAGTAATGTACGCTTTTACTCGTGATACTGTATGGCAAGTATAAGTAATGTACCTTTTTACTCGTGATACCGTACGGCAAGTATAAGTAATGTACGCTTTTACTCGCGATACCGTACAGCAAGTATAAGTAATGTACGCTTTTACTCGCGATACCGTACAGCAAGTATAAGTAATGTACACTTTTATTCACGATACCGTACAGCAAGTATAAGTAATGTAAGCTTTTACTCATGATACCGTACAGTGAGTATTAGTTATGTACACTTTTACTCATGATACCGTATGGCAAGTATACTCACGATACACATACGGCTTGTATAAATAATGTATGTTTTGACACGATAAATAATGTACACTTTTGCTCACAATACCATACAGCAAGTATAAGTAATGTACGCTTTTACTCACGATACCATACAGCAAGTATAAGTAATGTACGCTTTTACTCACGATACCGTACGGCAAGTATAAGTAATGTAGGGCTGCAACAACAAATCGTTTGAATCGATAAAAATCGATTACTAAAATAGTTGGCAACGAATTTCCTAATCAATTCGTTATGTCGTGCGACGCGGAGACGTTTGATTATTAAAAAAAAACTTAATTTGAGCGCGGAATGGAGTGAACACACTCGGTCAGACGCTAGCTGATTTTGGCGCCTCATAGACAGCGCGGAGCAAAAAAAAAATAAAAAAACGAGCGGAGGTAGAGGACAGATACATGGCGGAGGCAGAGAAATCTGCGCGAAAATATGCAAAAGCGACATGGCACGGCACGGGAGCACCGCGGCAATGATCCTGCACCTGAAACGCAAACATGTTGGAGTGTTTGATGAGGAGGAAGGGAGTTCAGCAGCAGGGGAAGTCACTACAGAATCCTACTTTTGTTCCGTTTTGAAGTGAGGAACGTAATGTCACTGGTGCTGGTGGAGAACTAGACGGGGACTTACAGCGCCACCTACAGGTGTGGACGGGGGATGAAACAGCGTTCGGACTGTTCTCTGCGTCTCCGCGTGGACGACACGCCTATTGTGTCCCTGAGCAAGACACTTAACCCTAAGTTGCTCCAGGGGAGACTGTCCCTGTACTGATTGTCGCTCTGGATAAGGGCGTCTGATAAATGCTGTAAATGTAAATGTTTACCCGGCATCCAGCTTGACAGGCATGACAAGTTAATAACAGTAGTAAAGCAGGGGTGCTATAGTTACTTTGCATTAAAAGACTAAAGACATGTTTTTATTCACTAGCCTTTTTTGGACCATTCATTTTTCAATCTGTTGTCATGTATAGCTACACTGCAAAAAAAGCTTTTCTTAACTAGTAATTTTGTCTCGTTTCCAGTCCAAATATCTAAAAAATCTTAAATCAAGATACATTTACTAGACACATGAAATAGCATAAGAAATGATGTCTAATTTTCTGATAAAACATCTCAAAATTAAGTGATTGTTTGTTTAAAACAAGCAAAATTATCTGCCAATGGGGTAAGAAAACTAATCTTAATGAGATAGAATCTCAAACAGAAGTTTTAAGCATCACTTAATTTTCTCATGCCATTTTTCTTGTCGAGTAATCTTGATGTAAGATTTTTTAGATATTTGGACTGGAAACGAGACAAATTACGAGACAAGATTATTTGGACTGAAATCAGGAAAAAACTACTAAGTTAGAAAAGCATTTTTTGCAGTGTGTGTGTGTGTGTGTCAGTGTGAGAGTTTGTGAGTGTGCATCTGCAGTGTAGTGTAGAGAACATTCTGACATTCAAACAAATCCTGTTAAATTTTCTGATTTGTATTGTTCTTTATTTTTTTATAAATTATTTATCGTTCTGGCAGCTCAGGTGGCACTTTATTTAAAAAAAAAAAGTCTATATTTGGTAGATGTAAAGCATGCATGTGTATGTTTTTTGTGTTAGTCCATTTTTATTTTATTATTATTATATTTATTATTATTATAACAGCTCAAGGAGCAACATGTTTGTGCACTTTCTAAAGAATTTGGTTCTGTTGGAAAGGGTTGGAAATGAATGCTTTTCTTGTTTTGTTTTTTTGTTTTTGTTTTTTTATCCGATTCTACGATTAATAAAAAAAAATAATCGACAGACTAATCGATTATTAAAATAATCATTAGTTTCAGCCCTAAAGTAATGTACGCTTTTACTCGCGATACCGTACGGCAAATATAAGTAATGTACGCTTTTACTCGCGATACGGCCTGGTCCCCAGTACCATATAATATATATTGTGTGTGTTTTTGTGTTTTTTTTTGCAGCTCAAGCCTCGGATGGTGATGACCCCTTTAGCCATCTCCCCCCCTAGCAGCACACCCGAGCCGGACATGAGCTCCATCCCCCAGGATGCTGCTACGATACCCCATTCAGCTACGCCACAGGTTCTTACAGGTAACACACAGACAAACCACTCTATGTTCTTCTTCTCCACTGGTCACTTCCTGCAGTTTATTGTTTCTCAGATCTTGGCTGAGATATAGAAACGTGTTCAACACCTGGACTTTGTATCACACTGAGACCCTAAATAAACCTAAATGTCCCTAAATGACCCTGATCTGAGATCAGGTTGAATTGTTAACTCCAGTGTGGATGACTGGATGAACGTTGCTGTTTCAGACGAGTGGAAGAACTGGAGCGTGAAGAAGTGTGTTTAACCCATTTGACAGCTGTGTCACTCTGTGTGTGTGCTTGTAGGTGTTTTATTTTTAGCCTGTTGTTTGGACCATGACAACAGCTGATACAGTGTGTGTGTGTGTGTGTGTCTCCAGTGTGTATCTATGTGAATAAGCAGGTGAATACAGGCCCTAACCTGGACAGACAGAAGGTGATGCAGCTGCCTGATCACCTGGGTCCGGCGCGGCCCTCCGTGGTGCTGCAGCAGGCTGTACAGGGCTGCATCGACTGCGCCTACCACCAGAAAACCGTCTTCACTCTGCTGACCCAGGGCTACGGTGGTGAGAAGATCTCAGGTACGCATGCATGTACACACACACACACACACACCAACCACAGGTACCTGCTGTCATCTCCCTCACGGTGGTGTGTGTGCGTGCAGCTACCTTTGACGGTAAACAGCACCTCCTGAGTCTGCCCGTGGTGAACAGCGTGGGCTACGTCCTGCGGTTCCTGAAGAAGCTCTGCAGAAGTCTGCTGTGTGAGAACCTGTTCAGCGACCAGCCCATCACCCCGTCCTCCTCCTTCTCTTCTTCATCCTCGTCATCCTCGTTCCACACAGACAAGCCGTCCGACGGGCAGCCCAAACCATGTACGCTGCTCTCCTCGCTGATCACGATCTGTTCCACCACACCCGACCGTGCTCTGAGTTTTACTCGTCTTTTACTCCACAGCAGTAGACACCGTGGGAGACGAGTACCACAGCGACGCCATGGAGTCAAAGCGCTACTCCGTCGACTCCAACGAGTGCACCTTCGGAGCGATGACATCACCGTACCCATCCAAGCAGGGATATGGGTTCCGGTCTGGCCCCGCCTACCCTGGGGGGGTGTGCCGACAGGCGTCCAGTCCCAGCAGCTTTCCAGAAGGCAACAGAAGTGGTGAGTGCAAAAATATCCCTAAAATAAGGGAACAGACAAGGGTCGGGTTCATACCGTCCCCACACACTGCTCACCAAGGGTGGACACGTTTCACAGAGTCACCGTGTGCTGTGCTGCACTTTCACTTCACATTCCCCGCATTACTGCTTTTCTCAGGAATATTCCGATAATATTAAAATAATATAGGATAATATTCTCCCTGCTGCGACCCACAGCCTACAGCCCGGTTCCGGAGACGTCAGACACCAAGCCGCCGCCCAGCAAAGACCCCTCCAGCTGGACGGTGGAGGAGGTGGTGTGGTTCATCAAAGACGCGGACCCCCACGCGCTGGGCCCGCACGTTGAGCTCTTCAGAAAACATGTGAGACTCAACTCAAGCACTCCGGGGTGAAAGGTCGTCTGTAATGTGGCGGAAATACATTATGAGCGAACTGTAATTATGAGCGGATATTGATAATAACTCTATAATCATAAAAAAAACATCACGAACTTTATTCGGATGTTTCAGATGAACCTCTGTGGTCAATAATCCTAATTTATCTTGATGTGTGTGTGTGTGTGTGTCTGTGTGTGTGTGTGTAGGAGATCGATGGTGATGCTCTCCTCCTCCTGAAGAGTGACATGATCATGAAGTATCTGGGGCTGAAGTTGGGTCCAGCTCTGAAGCTCTGTTACCACATTGACAAGCTGAAGCAGAACAAGTTCTAACTGTTCCCACACACACACACACACACACACACTCACACACCCGTGCACAGACAGCAGAATTTCGGGGAATTCTTTGTGATTGTTATAGTTGGAAGTTTACAGAATGTGGCCTATTTAGCATTTTTGCTGTGACTGGTTGCCTGGCTACAGCTACATTTTGTTACTGCCTCCTTCTGGTCATTATGAGGTGCTACACCCTCCCACAATGCTGCAGATATCTGACCATCCACACACACACATCAAAAGTCACTTCAATACTGTACTGTACTGACAATCACATGGTCAAGTAAATTCAGTCACACAAATACCTCATAAACCAGCAGAAACACACACACACACAGGATCACCGGTGCTGTACCTGTAACATGTATTTCTGTATGAATTCTGAACCACAGGTAATACACATGTGTTGCCAGGTTGGTGCAAAATCTTGTGCTTGTTAACAGGCTGCGACAGGCTGGACTTCATACAGTGATAATCTATAGTTGGTGGGACATTTTTATTTAAAATGTAAGAGGCCTTTTTAAATTCTTTCCAAGGAGGCAAAGAGGAGAACAGATCTGGCAACACTGGCAGAATGCGTGGAAATGCCAGCATCAGAACAGATGCAGAACGTATTCTGGGTAACTTCTCTGTGGATGAATGGCTGGGTAGAACCTGCTTATGACAAATGTATTTATTTATTGGTATATATTTATTTATTTGGCCACCTCACCTGAGCATCGTCATGTGACCTGTTCTGATCTGAGATCAGCAGAGCTGGTACTGATGGCAGTGTTGATTATTAGAGATCATCACACTGCCTCCACTAGGGGGCATCGCTTATCTCTCTACACAGCATCAGCATCCTCGGTTCCCCGGGGAACAGCACTTTTCTCTCTCTCGCTCTGGGTCCGGCCAGTACAAATCGGTGAGGTGTGTGTGACCTGCCGCCTCACACTGCGGGCACTTCTTCACGTTCCGTATCCCATGTTCAATATTTGATATTTCATATTCTATATTCTCGGTGAGCTGGGTGGCGCCCTATCACTTTTATTGTGTCTACGTATTGCATATGCGTCCATGTTTTTTTTATATTATGGATTTTTGTACATATGGCGTACGAATGCTACTTTTTATGACCGTTCCGTGTCAAGAGTCAGAAAAAGCATTGAAGGTCCCATTACTGTTGGTGCTAAACGTGTGTTTTAATGAAAGGTTTTTGATTTTATTACCTTTACTTGGCATCAGTGTTGTAATCGACAGATACAGGCTTGTGTGTCTGTTTGTGACTTATATGCAGAGTCTAATTAAACCATCACAATTAAAGATGGCTGATTTATTCACCTTGCAGCGGTGCTGTTTTATCTAGTGCATTAAAACATTAAAACCTGTTATGCTGTAGGTTCCCCGTTGATTACTTATTTAGCCCAAAATCACAAGCAGAATATCTCAGTGGGATTTGACGGACCCTTTGACCCTGGGAACGTTGGGAAGGGGTGATCTGTCCAGCGATGAACCGTTTTTGCAGTGTGTGATGAAAGAGGACATCACCATCGGGGAATACTGTCTCCATGAAGGGGTGAGTGCAGGACCCAAGTTTTCCCAGAAGAAGATCACACCTGGTCATCCAGAAGAAAACGTGCTTTATCAGATCAGGACACCTTCTTCCAGTGCTCCACAGTCAACTATCATGACCAACTTTAATAGTTTCAGCAGATCGTGGGTAAGAATAAGATGCAGATCAAGACGAATCCAGCATCTTATAATGCATTTTAATATATTAATAATATTCATTACTTTTTAAACAATAAGTAAAACAGTTTGAAAGTTTATGTGAGAGGACGTATTTGTTATTATTGAATAATAATAGCATTATTATTTCTTTACTGTATAACGTTATTTGAGAATAAAGATGATTCTTTTTTTTAAATAATAACTGATTATGCGGTGGGCGGGGACTCTGAATTTGTGATTATGCAGTAATCATACCTGCATAATATAAAATGTCCCGCCAGCTTCCAACAGAGGTGGAACATTAAAGCTGCTCTCCAACTCAGCTGAGCTTTAATCCCCAGAAGCTTTTCATCCAGCAGTCATGTTCTGCAGGAAGTGGAATTAGGTCAGATGTGAGCCGACGGCGAAGTACATTCATTATACGAGCGAACTGTGTTCGGACTGTCTGCTGACATAATGAGGGCAGCGGCTTCGTTCTTCTAAACCAAACGGTGACCTTTCACAAAAGAGCAGAGGATGATGATTTATTGCACAGCCGCTGCGCCGACCACACTGAGCTTCCTGTAGGTGGCGCTCTGACATCACAGTTCCCAGTTCTTCATCCGTGTGCGCGTGTGTGATGCTTCACAGATCTTGTCATCATCATTAGCAGTTTGCCTAATTTTCTGCTTCCAACATCAATTTGAAAGACTAAATGTCCTCCAGACCAGGGTCATGTCTGGTGGAGCCCATGGATGGACACTGGGTCTCTACAGGGATCTGGTGAAACCCCATCTGATTTATGATGGCCCAACCCTTGGTGGTCAGTTCTCCAACATGATTAATCCACCAGTGTCTGATGCTGTCCGTGTGGTGGTTCTATGCATGATGGACACACTGCTGCAAGTCCATGAAGACATGACCCTCAGTGTGTGACCATGAGCTTTCAGTGATGGTCAAACACACACACACCTTTGGACGGTGGGAGGAAATTGGAAAACTCACAAGGAGAACCTGCCTGAAAACGTCCAACATTTTGGACAGATTGATGTTGGGAGGAGAAGGATGACCTCATGTGTGACTATTCCAGTGATGACCGGGGTGATGCATCCACTCAGCTCCCAGTCATCACATGAACATCAGACCACGCTCCTGATTCTGGGACGTACAACCTTAAAAACAATATAAAAAAAAAGCCATATTAAATACCAAAAAGCCATATTAAATAGATGGTGGTCTGGAGATCATTACTGGCAGCTTGATTAATTAGAAACCTCGTCTGAAATTCCCTCTATGCTGCTGTAAACAAAATGCTTCA
Source organism: Denticeps clupeoides (assembly GCF_900700375.1). Lineage (NCBI taxonomy): Eukaryota > Metazoa > Chordata > Actinopteri > Clupeiformes > Denticipitidae > Denticeps > Denticeps clupeoides. The sequence continues at coordinate 38,939 of NW_021630047.1, read as the reverse complement.
TGATGTTGAGGGCTGGATGAGGTCACACAAGAACCATGAACGAGTGTTCATCATCACCGTCTTCTGCAGTGTTACTGCGTTGTCATCATCATGACTGATAGGTCATTGAACGCTCTTCTGACTGGAGATGAAGGGTGAAGGGTTAAGCCATTTCCTCATGTGCTGAACATCATCATGATGTTCCTTAAAACCTGTGTTATTCTCTGGGACCTCTATCCCGGTGTCAGTGTGGACAGTGTGTCATGTGTGTGTGGACTTATGGAAGACAACAGGACTGAGGACATCCAGTCAAATCCTTGAGAAATCACCACACACAGCAGGAAGTGTCATTATTAGTTTGTGTTTTTTATGTTCTCTGCTTGTGCTTTTCAGTACTTGAATGGTGATAAATGTCCCCTGTAACCCCCTTCTCTGGATCACGTCTCATGTGTTATTAGTGTTTTCGTCATAAAAGAAGTAGGATGGAGAGAATGATGAAAGGCTGAGTGAAATCTCCACACCATGTGTGTGTGTGGAATCTCTGACCAAAACCACTGGATCCACTGTGATCCCTTTCATGAAGGCCTCAACCCCTGATCCGACCGTTGAGAACCTGACCTCTACCCAACCATTGATGCGTCTACCTCCCACCATAGTCTAACATGATGATGTGACAGATGACTGCGTGACTCATGATGATCTGAAGATGTTGAATGTCCCAAAGCTGCCTAGGGGACAGAGCAATATTCATCTTTTCAAATGGTATAGCAGCCAACCTGGTGGGACAGTGAAAGCACTGATCTGTAAGACCATCTTACTACATCCTGGTCCATCTTCACTAGTGAAAGTGATTAGTTGTCACATGTGACACCACAGCAAAGCACATGGTGACACACAGTGAAATGTGTCCTCTGCATTTAACCCATCCTCGAGTGAGCAGCCATGACAAGCACCCGGGGAGCAGCGAGTGGACGAGACCTTCATCAAGGGGACCTCAGTGGCCCCCTTTGGGATTTGAACCAGCAACCTTCCTCCAAACCATGATGGTCAACCATAACAATGATGGTTCATCTTCCCACAAACTCATTGTGGAAACATCAGTCCTGAAGGTCTGCCCAGGAACATATGAGGATCTTCTCAGACATGACCTCCTGCCCAGGTCCTTGGTTGGGGTTAGGAGTTTGACAAGGTGATGGAAGGACAGCCTCATTCCTTGGCAGGCAGGCATTGCACTGCTGCGAACAGTAGCTCTTTTCCATGTGAGAGGAGAACGTTCAGTGCCTGACATCTGAGTGCCAGTCGCAGGGGACCGATTCCTGCCTGCAGAGCATGTGACTCAAAGAGAACGAATCATCTTGGAAAATGATCTCCAGAGTGTCAGGGATGTAAAGGTGTGTGTGGGAGTCTGAACTCAGAGACGCATCTGGATTCCCACAGAGCTGGATAACAAAGAGTTCAAACGGTCTACTGGTCTGGCTCTGGAGCTCTAGAACACACAGGAACCAGGAACCCTCCACATTGACCTCCACATGTAAAAACTTCCTTTCACATTTTCTTCATCTACTCCTGGCTCTATGGCTCTTTTTTGGACTATTTTTACATTCTATCTGAAAATTGTCAAAGTCAAGTCACACATGAGCTCTTCAAGGCAGCACTACTGTCTTCTCCTAACCACCTTAACTCAGATAACGGGGACAGTCTCCAAGAGAAGTTCTCAGAGTTCCTGTGTTCATGCTGACAGCTCTGATTTGTGCTTCAACCAGCCTCCATTATGGTCTCCATGTCCTCCATGTAGCCCACATGAGTCTGTGATGATATTGTCTACAGGTGTGTGTGTTAATAAAGTTGGAGACGGGCGAGTGTTTATGGGGCGTGAAAGGGCTGGAGATGGCGGCTAGACGCCGATAATGTTGCAGCTTCTCGCCGAAGCAAATGACGCTTTTTTTCTCCGTGGGAATAATTTATGTCTGAGCGCTAATAGAACTGCTGTCCAGAGACGTTTACAACGAGCAGGAAAAAGCGCTGCAGGTACCAATCCTGCCGGACAGCAGCGCCGTCATTTATTTCCCGCTTGGTGTGTGTCTCTAATTTTCCCTCCCGCTCTCTATTCCTGGCTGTGTTGTTATCTCTCCTGCAGCACCTCACACCTCCAGAACGTGGCTGGACCATAACACACCGCTGTTGGTGTGTTTAGGACATTTTAATTCAGGCCTTCCTGTTGCCCTCGGTGTTAAACTGCAAATGATATTCAGCCGTTCTGGAGATTATTACGACAGAGAAAAATGGCCGACTGCACACACACACACACACACACACAGCTTATTAGGCTCACGGCTCCGTTGCCTGAAGTTGTGGATTAAACGCATCATATTTCAGAAGCCATTCCGTCCCTGCAGGACTGCGTTTCCACGTTACAGTGATCAGAGTTGGAGATGAGAGCTTTAATTGATCTTTTTTTTCTTTTCCAAATGTACTCCCATTAGAACAGTTCTCAAGGCCGCTAGGACACAGCCAAAGGTGGCAGAGACGAGGAGACAGTCCCTGATCAAACAATGGAAGGAACCTTGAGAGGAACCGAGAGTCTGGAATTTAGCCTGGGTTCTTGACGCCAGGCCTCAGTCGCTGTGAAGTGGGGGCTTGTGTTGATCGAGCAACCTTGTCAGTTCTGCCATTGTCCCATGTGTCCCACAGCCCACAACGTCATGGTGGACACGTGGACAATCTGCTGTTCTCTCAGCAGCTGAATTGTCTCCCAGTGAGAATAATATCTAAACTATGATAGTTACAAGAAATACAAAGGAAACCGAACTGATACAGACGATCAGCACCAGAAAATAATGGAAGTTCTAATAAAAAAAAGATCTGGTGAAGAAGTGGATCCAGAACCACAAGAAACAGGGAAAAAGCTGGAAACACAGAAATACATTGCAAAGCAAGTTTTATTCTTTCCTGGGGTAGGTATGTATATTTCTGGATGGACCATCACCTCCCACATATGAAGAGCAGCTTTACAGCCTGCACTGTACTAGGAATAAACCTGACAACATCTAGACGACTCTGACCGTCCATCACCACAAATCACGAAGAACTTACTATGGTTCTGTAGAGGTTCTGTAGAGGATGCAGAGGTGACTGCGTAGACAGTTATGCAGGTCATTGATGAATTTTACATAGCGCTTGAGTGACCAGAACGTCCAAAAAAAGAAGAGAAGAGAATGTTTGAGTGGGACAGGTGCTGTGTTCTGATTGGTCAGCATCTCCTGTCACCATCCTGACCCCCTGGGAAACAAACCAGTTGAAAGAGCAGAACTGTGCTGCAGTCTGAGTCCTGTAGATGATGCATCTCGCCTTCACTGAGGACTTGACCTTGGACCCTTTTACCCAGAGCAGCTACAGAGCTGGTCCTGTTGGTACCTCCAGGAACTGTCAGTCATGTTCCTACTGATGTTCCCTGCCAGAGACCCCTGAGGACCCCAACTTCTCCACCACTGTCAGACAGCAATTCGCCTTTTTTCTTATCAGAACTTGGCCAAGTTTTTATCAGAACTTGGTCTTCAGCCCCGTCTCTCTCACCTCCTGATTACAGCACCTTCTACTGACATGATGTTGGTTATTAAAACATGATGTTGTCTCTCACTCACGGAGGCGGGAACCCGCGGGGGAACCCTGTCTGTCTTGTTCTCTTTTTATCTGCTGTTCTGCCGTAGCCTGTGGTGCAGCTGCCTCTGTGGTCTCCTGCCCAGCATCTCAGGTCTGCATTTCATTTTCCAAATCAAATGCAGCACAACGGCCTGAAATCAAACAGCAGATCCAGGAGATGCAGACGTGACAAAACACAAAACCGTCCATGACATCATCTGAGGACCTTTGTTTCAACAACAGAAAAATGTGCCTGAACTCTGGACAGGACAGCTGTCAAAATGTCAAAATACAGCTGCAACATGAAAGTTATCAAGATCCTTCAGGAAAATGTTAATAATAAAATGTTAATTCAGCTTTTCTGGATTAAGGAGAACCGTAAAGTTCTAATAGATCCTCTCATTTCTCCGACCAAGCACAGTCCAGAATCTGTCTGATGAGCCGAAAGTTACAATGAGTTAGAGGAAGACTAAAGGGGATCTTCTCGGAGGATTGATGATCATTTTTCCATGTTCTTTTCTGTGAATGCAGCACAGAATATGAATCATTCGTGATTCGGAATGCAAGAGGAATTAATCGTTTGTCCCATGTTGTCCATTGTCCTGTTTTCCTGTTGATCTTCTGACAGGCTTCACACCACACTGGGTTCATCATGGACCAAGGCAACACTGATGGAAGAACCGGAGCTGAAGAGACAATATCTGAATGCGGCAGAGTGAACAACCTTCAAAAAAAAACATGAAAAATTCACCTGTGGAAACCAGAACAGAACCTGCAGAACAAAGTACACCATGTTCCACGTTTTTAGGGCTTTTCGTATTTCATCGATTTCATGATTCAGACCACATTTAGTAAGCATCAGTACAATAATTACTCCCGACGGTCAATACCGCTCCGCTCGGCGGGTCCGCGGTCCTGAGATTGGACTTTATTTTATTAATCACGACAAGTGCTTTTCTCTAAAGAAATACCACTTCTGCTTTTTCATAACACACACAGACTGTGCTTATGGGGACAACACTGGTCCATTTGATTACACACACACACACACACACACACACACACACATTCCCATTGCTTTGTGTCAGAGTTGGAGAGAAATGGTGCAAACACCAATTTTTTTGTCTGATAAGAAAAAAAAAACACACTTGCTATGATTACTTCAGAGACACACACACACACACACACACACACACACACACACAGCAGTGATTGGGACGGCTCACAGGTTGCAGCAGGAACCTCACACACACACACACACACACACACACACACACACAGCAGTGATTGGGACGGCTCACAGGTTGCAGCAGGAACAGTGAACCCCTGCTAGGATGTGTAGCTTTTGATTACATCCCTGTGGAAACATCTAGTTGGCCTGTGTGTATTCACCACACCCAGTCTCAAGGGTCTTTTTTTGGGGGTCAATGTTGTGGCCTAGTGGTTAAGGAAGTGGCCCCATAATCTGAAGGTTGCCGGTTCGAATCCTGATCCCCCAAGGTGCCACTGAGGTGTCCCCTTGATGAAGGTCCCGTCCCCACACGCTGCTCCCCAGGCGCCTGTCATGGTGCCCACTGCTCACCAACGGCGATGGTTAAATACAGAGGACACGTTTCACTGTGGCACCGTGTGCTGTGCTGCAGTGTTTCACAATGACCATCACTTCACTTTCTCTGAAGAGTAATTACTCATAGAAGAACATGGCAGCACCTCAAGTGCTTTATAATAATAATGGCCGCTGCTGTGAAGAATGGTGCAGTCCAAGGCCAGGGTGTTAATAAGGCCTGAATTCTGTGGGCAAACCATCAAACGGGGGGGATTTGAATCACATCTCCAATCTTTTCATGCAGGTCTCTTATAGTAGGTCCTACGCGCAGTCAATGCTCCATGCCTGAACATGTTTCAGTGGACATCTTCCTTGTTACAAGCCGTTGAAACCAGGATTACATTTACATTTACATTCAAGGCTTTTGGCGCCCGTATGCCTCATGCCAACAGACTGCCTCTGACTAGTTTCTGTTTATTAACCTTGCCTGTTCCCGTTGTGGCCCCTGATGCTGCTGACCAATCACTTGACCATTCTTCTGCCCGAGCGTCTGATACTCCTCCCATTGCCAACAGCCTTCGTACAATGATTTTTCAGCCACCTCCTTCAGCTACACCACAGTAGAGCACGTGGGACCAGGACCCAGGCCGTGACAAAGTCACATGGTTTGCCCTCACCTACATCCCATCGCCAACCATTAACTTTTACAGACAGTGAGATGCTGTGTAAACTGGACCAACATCTACACAAAGCTGGCACGCTACTCACCCACCTTCATTCCCTGTTTCAGTCACCCATCACTTACTTCCCTTCTTCTACATCTCTTCACCCTCCTGTTCACGTCCAGCAATTTCATACTCAACTTCAAACGAATCCAAGCACCTTCTCGTCTTCATTCCTTTGTATCCTTCCCAAATTCTCCCATACCACCCCTCTGCTACGTTCCCTTCACTGGCTCCCAGTAGCTGCACGCATCAGGTTCAAAATACTGATGCTGGCCTACAAAGCCAAACATGGAGCAGCACCATCCTACCTCACAGCCCTTATTACACCTCGCACTGCACCTGGTATACTCCGAGCCTCCAGTACTGCTCGCCTGGTCCCTCCATCTCTGAAGGTAAAAGGAAAACATTCATCTAGACTCTTCTCCGTCTTGGCCCCTCGGTGGTGGAATGAACTTCCCCTCGAGGTCAGAACAGCTCAGTCACTGAGCACCTTCAAACGACAGCTCAAGACCTTCCTCTTTAAAGAATATTTAGATTAAATTGTAATTTTCTTGTCAAACTTTGTGTACAGAATCTACAACAGAGTGAATTAAATAGATGTATTCATAGTTGGGGTCCTAGTGAACCGGAATTGATCTCTTCATCGATGGTAACTTGAAAGCACGTTGTAAGTCGCTCTGGATACGGCCGTCTGCCAAATGCCGTAAATGTAAATGTAAATGTAAATGCAGTCACTCTACTCGCACCTCCATTATTCCTTACAAACCACCTACCATTCAGCAAAACAGTGGGTGGGGTGGTGGTAGCATAGCGGGTAACACACTCGACTATGAACCAGAAGACCCAGGTTCAAACCCCACTTACTACCATCGGGTCCCTGAGCAAGACACTTAACCCTGAGTGTCTCCAGGGGGGGACTGTCCCTGTACCTACTGATTGTAAGTCAATCTGGATAAGGGGGCGTCTGGTAAATGCTGTAAATGTACCAGTGCAACATGATGGATCTATACGCTGCCTGGTCATCTCAGGATCCTCATCTGTCTCCGTGTGTGTCATGTTTTATTGCAGTACGCGGTTTTCTGATCTCCACAACTGCTGGAGAACAAAAGCCTTAGTGACAGAACAGGAGGGGGGTTCCGAAGTTGGACCCCATCAGTGGTGACTGCAGTTCCTCAAAGCGCCCGGCCAGAAAATGAGCGGCTAATTAATTAGGGCAGAAGTGACATAAAGAAACGGGTGAAGGAAATTGTGCTCTTGGGCTGCTGCTGAAGTTTGGTTTGGGTCTGAAGGACAGAACACTTGATGGATTGAAATGAGCGTCTAACATCTAACACGCGTCTCGTCAATTCTAACAGCACTAATCACAAACACGCAAACAGAGCTTCTTAATGTGCTTTTAGCAGGAGGGCTTTTCTTCTCCCGTCTGCAGGGGAGGAGTGAGATGTTATCTTCTTAAATGAAGGCGCAGAAGTGTACTTCAGTGCTGCTCCACGTCTCTGTGCATATGTTTAGAGACCACCGGGCAGCAACACACACTTAATCACAATGCACAAATGCATGCAAGCATACAGACGACACACACACACACACACAGAGCCATTACAGTGATGGTCTTACTTCTCCAACATTTATACAGGCGTTTAAAGACTGATGCTGCTGCTGCTGCTGCTGCTGCGTGTTTATACGAGAATGAATCTTTTATAGAGTTCTAGGTTCTGAATTGGCCGCCTTCACCGCTGAAGCACGCTGCAGGTGGCCTTGGAGAGAGAGACGAGCTGCAGATACGCGCTCATCTCGCCTGTTGCTCATGTATTTTTCATAATGCGGTTTTAACGTGTGTTGGTGTGCGAGTGTGTTTACAGCCCTGAGACACGAACTCACCGCACAGACGTTAGGAGAAGTGATGGCTTCCTCTTCTCCACGAGGAACATGTTTACTCACCGTTTACAACGCCGCAAAACGTAGAACGCTGCAGGAAGTCACCGTTTACAACGCCGCAGAACGCTGCAGGAACTCACTGTTTACAACACCATAAAATGCAGAACATAGAACGCTGCAGGAACTCACTGTTTACAACGCCGCAAAACGCAGAACGCTGCAGGTACTCACTGTTTACAACACCATAAAGCGTAGAACACAGAACGCTACAGGTACTCACTGTTTACAACGCCGCAAAACGTAGAACGCTGCAGGAACTCACTGTTTACAACGCCGCAAAACGCAGAACGCTGCAGGTACTCACTGTTTACAACACCATAAAGCGTAGAACACAGAACGCTACAGGTACTCACTGTTTACAACGCCGGAAACTGCAGAACGCTGCAGGAACTCACTGTTTACAACACTGGAAAACGCAGAACGCTGCAGGTACTCACTGTTTACAACACCATAAAGCGTAGAACACAGAACGCTACAGGTACTCACTGTTTACAACGCCGGAAACTGCAGAACGCTGCAGGAACTCACTGTTTACAACACTGGAAAACGTAGAACGCTGCAGGAACTCACTGTTTACAACGCTGGAAACTGCAGAACGCTGCAGGAACTCACCGTTTACAACACTGGAAAACGCAGAACGCTGCAGGAACTCACTGTTTACAATGTCGTAAAACGCAGAACGCTGCAGGTACTCACTGTTTACAACGCCGGAAACTGCAGAACGCTGCAGGAACTCACTGTTTACAACACTGGAAAACGCAGAACGCTGCAGGAACTCACTGTTTACAATGTCGTAAAACGTAGAACGCTGCAGGTACTCACCGTTTACAACACCATAAAGCGTAGAACACAGAACGCTACAGGTACTCACTGTTTACAACGCCGGAAACTGCAGAACGCTGCAGGAACTCACTGTTTACAACACTGGAAAACGCAGAACGCTGCAGGAACTCACTGTTTACAATGTCGTAAAACGCAGAACGCTGCAGGTACTCACTGTTTACAACATCATAAAGCGTAGAACACAGAACGCTACAGGTACTCACTGTTTACAACGCCGGAAACTGCAGAACGCTGCAGGAACTCACTGTTTACAATGTCGTAAAACGCAGAACGCTGCAGGTACTCACCGTTTACAACGCCGCAGAACGCTGCAGGTACTCACTGTTTACAACATCATAAAGCGTAGAACACAGAACGCTACAGGTACTCACTGTTTACAACGCCGGAAACTGCAGAACGCTGCAGGAACTCACTGTTTACAACACTGGAAAACGCAGAACGCTGCAGGAACTCACTGTTTACAATGTCGTAAAACGCAGAACGCTGCAGGTACTCACTGTTTACAACGCCGGAAACTGCAGAACGCTGCAGGAACTCACTGTTTACAACGCCGGAAACTGCAGAACGCTGCAGGAACTCACTGTTTACAACACTGGAAAACGCAGAACGCTGCAGGAACTCACTGTTTACAATGTCGTAAAACGCAGAACGCTGCAGGTACTCACTGTTTACAACGCCGGAAACTGCAGAACGCTGCAGGAACTCACTGTTTACAACACTGGAAAACGCAGAACGTAGAACTCTACAGATACTTACTGTTTACAACACCGTAAAATACAGAACGTAGAACACTGCAGGAACTCACTGTTTACAACGCCGTAAAACGCAGAACGTAGAACACTGCAGGAACTCATTGTTTACAACACCGTAAAACGCAGAACGTAGAACGCTGCAGGTACTCACCGTTTACAACACCATAAAAGGTAGAACAAAGAACGCTACAGGTACTCACTGTTTACAACGCCGGAAACAGCAGAACGCTGCAGGTACTCACCGTTTACAACGCCGCAGAACGCTGCAGGTACTCACTGTTTACAACACCATAAAGCGTAGAACACAGAACGCTGCAGGAACTCACTGTTTACAACACTGGAAAACGCAGAACGTAGAACTCTACAGATACTTACTGTTTACAACACCGTAAAATACAGAACGTAGAACACTGCAGGAACTCACTGTTTACAACGCCGTAAAACGCAGAACGTAGAACACTGCAGGAACTCATTGTTTACAACACCGTAAAACGCAGAACGTAGAACGCTGCAGGTACTCACCGTTTACAACACCATAAAAGGTAGAACAAAGAACGCTACAGGTACTCACTGTTTACAACGCCGGAAACAGCAGAACGCTGCAGGAACTCACTGTTTACAACACTGGAAAACGCAGAACGCTGCAGGTACTCACCGTTTACAACGCCGCAGAACGCTGCAGGTACTCACTGTTTACAACACCATAAAGCGTAGAACACAGAACGCTGCAGGAACTCACTGTTTACAACACTGGAAAACGCAGAACGTAGAACTCTACAGATACTTACTGTTTACAACACCGTAAAATACAGAACGTAGAACACTGCAGGAACTCACTGTTTACAACGCCGTAAAACGCAGAACGTAGAACACTGCAGGAACTCATTGTTTACAACACCGTAAAACGCAGAACGTAGAACGCTGCAGGTACTCACCGTTTACAACACCATAAAGCGTAGAACACAGAACGCTACAGGTACTCACTGTTTACAACGCCGGAAACTGCAGAACGCTGCAGGAACTCACTGTTTACAACACTGGAAAACACAGAACGCTGCAGGTACTCACCGTTTACAACGCCGCAGAACGCTGCAGGTACTCACCGTTTACAACACCATAAAGCGTAGAACACAGAACGCTACAGGTACTCACTGTTTACAACGCCGGAAACTGCAGAACGCTGCAGGAACTCACTGTTTACAACACTGGAAAACGCAGAACGCTGCAGGAACTCACTGTTTACAATGTCGTAGAACACAGAACGCTACATGTACTCACTGTTTACAACGCCGGAAACTGCAGAACGCTGCAGGAACTCACTGTTTACAACACTGGAAAACGCAGAACGCTGCAGGAACTCACTGTTTACAATGTCGTAAAACGCAGAACGCTGCAGGTACTCACTGTTTACAACGCCGGAAACTGCAGAACGCTGCAGGAACTCACTGTTTACAACACTGGAAAACGCAGAACGCTGCAGGTACTCACCGTTTACAACGCCGCAGAACGCTGCAGGTACTCACTGTTTACAACATCATAAAGCGTAGAACACAGAACGCTACAGGTACTCACTGTTTACAACGCCGGAAACTGCAGAATGCTGCAGGAACTCACTGTTTACAACACTGGAAAATGCAGAACGCTGCAGGAACTCACTGTTTACAATGTCGTAAAACGCAGAACGCTGCAGGTACTCACTGTTTACAACGCCGGAAACTGCAGAACGCTGCAGGAACTCACTGGTTACAACACTGGAAAACGCAGAACGTAGAACTCTACAGATACTTACTGTTTACAACACCGTAAAATACAGAACGTAGAACACTGCAGGAACTCACTGTTTACAACGCCGTAAAACGCAGAACGTAGAACACTGCAGGTACTCACCGTTTACAACACCATAAAGGGTAGAACACAGAACGCTACAGGTACTCACTGTTTACAACGCCAGAAACTGCAGAACGCTGCAGGAACTCACTGTTTACAACACTGGAAAACGCAGAACGCTGCAGGTACTCACCGTTTACAACGCCGCAGAACGCTGCAGGTACTCACTGTTTACAACACCATAAAGCGTAGAACACAGAACGCTACAGGTACTCACTGTTTACAACGGCGGAAACTGCAGAACACTGCAGGAACTCACTGTTTACAACACTGGAAAACGCAGAACGCTGCAGGAACTCACTGTTTACAATGTCGTAAAACGCAGAACGCTGCAGGTACTCACTGTTTACAACGCCGGAAACTGCAGAACGCTGCAGGAACTCACTGTTTACAACACTGGAAAACGCAGAACGTAGAACTCTACAGATACTTACTGTTTACAACACCGTAAAATACAGAACGTAGAACACTGCAGGAACTCACTGTTTACAACGCCGTAAAACGCAGAACGTAGAACACTGCAGGAACTCACTGTTTACAACACCGTAAAACGCAGAACGTAGAACGCTGCAGGTACTCACCGTTTACAACACCATAAAGCGTAGAACACAGAACGCTACAGGTACTCACTGTTTACAACGCCGGAAACTGCAGAACGCTGCAGGAACTCACTGTTTACAACACTGGAAAACACAGAACGCTGCAGGTACTCACCGTTTACAACGCCGCAGAACGCTGCAGGTACTCACTGTTTACAACACCATAAAGCATAGAACACAGAACGCTACAGGTACTCACTGTTTACAACGCCGGAAACTGCAGAACACTGCAGGAACTCACTGTTTACAACACTGGAAAACGCAGAACGCTGCAGGAACTCACTGTTTACAATGTCGTAAAACGCAGAACGCTGCAGGTACTCACTGTTTACAACGCCGGAAACTGCAGAACGCTGCAGGAACTCACTGTTTACAACACTGGAAAACGCAGAACGCTGCAGGTACTCACCGTTTACAACGCCGCAGAACGCTGCAGGTACTCACTGTTTACAACACCATAAAGCGTAGAACACAGAACGCTACAGGTACTCACTGTTTACAACGCCGGAAACTGCAGAACGCTGCAGGAACTCACTGTTTACAACACTGGAAAACGCAGAACGCTGCAGGAACTCACTGTTTACAATGTCGTAAAACGCAGAACGCTGCAGGTACTCACTGTTTACAACGCCGGAAACTGCAGAACGCTGCAGGAACTCACTGTTTACAACACTGGAAAACGCAGAACGTAGAACTCTACAGATACTTACTGTTTAAACACCGTAAAATACAGAACGTAGAACACTGCAGGAACTCACTGTTTACAACGCCGTAAAACGCAGAACGTAGAACACTGCAGGAACTCACTGTTTACAACACCGTAAAACGCAGAACGTAGAACGCTGCAGGTACTCACTGTTTACAAGGCCGGAAACTGCAGAACGCTGCAGGTACTCACCGTTTACAATGCTGTAAAATGCACAACACTGCAGATACTCACTGTTTACAACACCGTAAAATGCAGAACACAGAACACTGCAGGTACTCACTGTTTACAACACTGTAAAATGCAGAACACAGAACACTGCAGGTACTCACTGTTTACAATGCCGTAAAACGCAGAACGCTGCAGGTACTCATCCTTTATAATGGCGTAAAACGCAGAACGCTGCAGGTACTCACTGTTTACAACACCGTAAAACACAGAACGTAGAACGCTGCAGGTACTCACTGTTTACAACACCGTAAAACACAGAACGTAGAACACTGCAGGTACTCACTGTTTACAACACCGTAAAATACAGAACATAGAACGCTGCAGGAACTCACTGTTTACAACACCATAAAGCGCAGAACACAGAACACTGCAGGTACTCACTGTTTACAATGCCGTAAAACGCAGAACACTGCAGGTACTCATCCTTTACAACGGCGTAAAACGCAGAACGCTGCAGGTACTCACTGTTTACATCACCGTAAAACACAGAACGTAGAACACTGCAGGTACTCACTGTTTACAACACCGTAAAATACAGAACATAGAACGCTGCAGGAACTCACTGTTTACAACACCATAAAGCGCAGAACACAGAACACTGCAGGTACTCACTGTTTACAACACTGGAAAATGCAGAACGTAGAACTCTACAGATACTTACTGTTTACAACACCGTAAAATGCAGAACGTAGAACACTGCAGGTACTCACTGTTTACAATGCTGTAAAACGCAGAACGCTGCAGGTACTCACTGTTTACAACGCCAGAAACTGCAGAACGCTGCAGGTACTCACTGTTTACAATGCTGTAAAGCACAGAACACAGAACGCTGCAGGTACTCACTATTTACAACACCGTAAAGCGCAGAACCCTGCAGGTACTCACTGTTTACAACACCGTTAAAAGCAGAACATAGAACGCTGCATGTACTCACCGTTTACAATGCTGTAGGACGCACAACACTGCAGATACTCACTGTTTACAACACCGGAAACTGCAGAACACTGCAGATACTCACTGTTTACAATGCCGTAAACCGCAGAACGTAGAACGCTGCAGGTACTCACTGCTTACAACGCCGAAAACTGCAGAATGCTGCAGGTACTCACTGTTTACAACACCATAAAGCGCAGAACACAGAACACTGCAAGTACTCACTGTTTACAACGCCGTAAAACACAGAACTCACTGTTTACAACACTGTTAAACGCAGAACACAGAACATTGCAGATATTCACTGTTTACAACGCCGTAAAACACAGAACACTGCAGGTACTCACTGTTTACAACACCGTAAAGCGCAGAACACAGAACACTGCAAGTACTCACTGTTTACAACACCGTAAAGCGCAGAACACAGAACACTGCAAGTACTCACTGTTTACAACACCGTAAAGCGCAGAACACAGAACACTGCAAGTACTCACTGTTTACAACACTGTAAAATGCAGAACACTGCAGGTACTCAATGTTTACAACACCGTAAAACATAGAACATAGAACACTGCAGGTACTCACTGTTTACAATGCCGTAAAATGCAGAACCATGCAGGTACTCACTGTTTACAACACCGTTAAACGCAGAACACTGCATGTACACACTGTTTACAACGGTGTAAAATGTACAAGACAGAACACTGCAGGTACTCTCTGTTCACAACGCCGTAAAGCGCAGAACACAGAACACTGCAAATACTCACTGTTTACAACACCGTAAAACGCAGAACACTGCAGGTACTCACTGTTTACAACACCGTAAAGTGCAGAACACAGAACACTGCAGGTACTCACTGTTTACAACGCCGTAAAACATAGAACACAGAACACTGCAGGTACTCACTGTTTACAATGCCGTAAAACGCAGAATGCTGCAGGTACTCACTGTTTACAACACCATAAAACGCAAAACACAGAACACTGCAAGTACTCACTGTTTACAACGCCGTAAAACGCAGAACTCACTGTTTACAACACTGTTAAACGCAGAAAACAGAACATTGCAGATATTCACTGTTTACAACGCCGTAAAACACAGAACACTGCAGGTACTCACAGTTTACAACGCCTTAAAGCACAGAACCCTGCAGGTACTCACTGTTTACAACACCGCTAAACGCAGAACACAGAACTCTGCATGTACTCACTGTTTACAATGCTGTAAAGCGCAGAACACAGAACGCTGCAGGTACTCACTATTTACAACACCGTAAAGCGCAGAACCCTGCAGGTACTCACTGTTTACAACACCGTTAAACGCAGAACATAGAACGCTGCAGGTACTCACCGTTTACAATGCTGTAGGACGCACAACACTGCAGATACTCACTGTTTACAACACCGGAAACTGCAGAACACTGCAGATACTCACTGTTTACAACGCCGTAAACCGCAGAACACAGAACGCTGCAGGTACTCACTGTTTACAATGCTGTAAAGCGCAGAACACAGAACGCTGCAGGTACTCTCTATTTACAACACCGTAAAGCGCAGAACCCTGCAGGTACTCACTGTTTACAACACCGTTAAACGCAGAACACAGAACGCTGCAGGTACTCACTGTTTACAATGCCGTAAAGCGCAGAACACAGAACGCTGCAGGTACTCACTGTTTACATTGCCGTAAAGCGCAGAACACAGAACGCTGCAGGTACTCACTATTTACAACACCGTAAAGCACAGAACCATGCAGGTACTCACTGTTTACAACACTGTTAAACGCAGAACACAGAACGCTGCAGGTACTCACTGTTTACAACATCGTAAAATGCAGAACACAGATTACTGTGGTACTGACTGTTTAGAATGCGGGGAAAAAATGCAGAACACTGATTATTAAGGTACTGACTGTTTAAAACCGCAGAACGCCGATTACTGCTGTAATATCTGTTTAGAACGCCATAAAACGCAGAACACAGATTACTGCTGTAATGACTGTTTAGAACATCGTAAAACGCAGAACACATATTACTGCTGTAATGTCTGTTTAGAACGCCATAAAACGCAGAACACAGATTACTGCTGAAATGACTGTTTAGAACATCGTAAAACGCAGAACACAGATTACTGCTGAAATGTTTGTTTAGAACGCCGTTAAAAATATAGAACACTGATTATTGCAGTACCGATTGTTTAAAAACGCAGAACGGCAATTACTGCTGTACTGACTGTTTAGAACACCATAAAACGCAGAACACAGATTACTGCTGTAATGTCTGTTTAGAATGCCATAAAATGAAGAACACAGGTTCCTGCTGTAATGACTGTTTAGAACACTGTAAAACACAGGACACAGATTATACTGATCAGTACAGAAGGAACAGTCGCAGAACAGACACGAGTCTCATTAGTGCTACTGACCACCCATTAGTGGACTAACAGAGCCTGTTCACCAGGCTGGATTCCTGTTCACGGTTCTCCAGGTTCCTGTTGGTTTTTTTTTTGGCCCTTTGTTGTTGCGGCTCTGCTCTCTGGGGATTCTGATCTGCAGGAGCAGTGTTCTCATGATGTGTTTTCTCATAAAACAGGCGAAACCGATAAAAGGGAACCGCAGTGAGGATTATCTACACGTTCTGCACCATCAATAAATAAACAAAACCTCCTCGATTCCACTGTTCACCAGAGAAGAGCACAGGACTGTGCGCGTTCTAGACAGCACCAACTAGAAGATGTTGTTTCATTAAGTCCATGCTTATCTGTCTTTAATGTGTATTCTTTTTATATTTTAAATGCTGCCTTCATATAAGAGTATGTTTGTGTGTTTAATAGACACTGTTTAAAGTGTGTGTGTGTGTGCGTGTGTATGTGTTTGTGCACAGCGTTGTAGGGTAAGTGTGTAAGTAGCGTGTAAACAATCGGATTCTCTGCAGGAGAGCAGCACCTCCAGCACCGAGTCGCTGCCCACACAGCAGCTTATCACCCAGCATCAGGCCTCGTCCTCCTCTTCTCCTCCATCTCCAACCAGGAGCAATAGGAGTAAATTGGTGTAGAAGCAACTCCTTCTCTCTTCCTCTCTCTCTCTATCTCTTTCCATCGTTCCCCTTCTGTTGGTCCATTTGCACTTCAAAGAACAAACAGCTAAGAACCGTGAGCCGGCGTCTTGTTCATGGCAACTGTGTTATGTATTTACTTCTCCTCCCTCGGGCGTTGCGGGCGGTGGCGGGAACCTCCTGGCAGAGGTGGTGCTTATCTTGGTGGCTCAGCACAGCCTCCTGAGGAACCCCCGCCGGGCCAGAAAAACTCTTCACATCATGTTCACGTCCTCACGTCTGGTGGAGAGAAGGAAGAACGTGGCGAAGTGCAGCTGTAACTGTTCATTCCAGACTGTTCCACTGTTCTTCAGTCGTGGCCAAAAGTTTTAAGGCTGAAGGTGTTTTTTAGCTCTGTTTGTCAGATGTTTCTGTGGTGCATTGAAGTATAATTACAATCAGTTTCAAAAACTTTAATTAAAAATGACATTAAGTTTATCCAAAGAGGCCAAATATTTGCAGTTTTGGCCCTTTTTTTCAAGACCGCTGCAATTCACCTTGACATGCTGTCAGTCAACTTCTGGGCCAAATCCTGACTGATGGAGACCCATTCCTGCATAATCAGGGCTTGGAGCTTGTCAGAGTTTGTGGGGTTTTGTTTGTCCTGCCTTTTGACAATTGACCACAAGTTGACCTCATTTGGATTAAGGTCTGGGGAGTTTCCTGGCCATGGACCCATAATGAATGGTCTCAGGATGCTTTACTGCTGGCACGAGACTACCCTGATGGTAGAGTCACCTTTTCTTCTCCGGACATTTTCTCCAGATACCCCAGACAATCAGAAAGGGGCTTCATCAGACAAAATGACTTTACCCCAGTCCTCAGCAGTCCAATCCCTGTACTTTTTAGAACATCACCTTGATGTTTTTCTTGGAAAAAGAGGTAACCATGGTTAACGGAGGAAGAACCATGATTTCAAGCATCACCCTCCTTTTAAAGTATCCAGTCTGCTATTCTAACTTAATTCGCATGACAGAAGGATCTCCATCCTTGTGCTCCTCAACACACTCACTTGTGTTCATGAGAGGATCACTGAAATGATCTCAGCAGGTCCTTTTATGGCAGGGCTGAAATCATTCCCATCAGGAGTAGAATTTTAACATTTTTACTGGAGAAATGCATCTAGAAAGAGTAACCACAATTATAATCCATTCAGACACCCAGGGGCGTGGCCAGGCATGACATTTAGGGTATTGATCAGAGGGACACAGTGGTGGCACAGGTCTCGTCACCTTCACTGATTTCTGTTTTTAACTGAAAATAGTGGAACATGCCGCTCTGAGGACCTCACGATCCTGGGAGTCCATATTTGAATGTCGATTGGTGAGCGAAACTGAGCCACTGTCAGCATGATGACAACCTGATCCCCTGCAGTAGACAATAATATCAGTAGAATTAAAAAGAATTATTCATATAATGGTTATTACTAATACTACTACTAGTAGTAGTACTGTAATTGTATTTCTTTTCTTTAGGTTTTTTCTCATCTCTCCTTCTCCTTCCACGTCATTCCTTCATTGTACAACATTCATTGCTTTTTTTATCCCCAAATCACATTCGGTTTGTTTCAATGGGCTTTGACTTTGACTATTTCTGCACAAAAGGACAAACTCAGCTAAAAATCTCCAGCAGGTCTTCATATAGAAACGTCGGGAAGGAGTGAGACAGAGAGGGACACCTTTCCAGGTTAGAGTGAGTTTGGTACCAGAATCATGTTTATTGGCCAAATACACACACGAGGAATTCGGGTCTAGCTATTAAATAATTTACAGCATTTACCAGACGCCCTTATCCAGAGCGACTTATAGTCAGTAGTGACAGTCCCCCCCCTGGAGACACTCAGGGTTAAGTGTCTTGCTCAGGGACACGATGGTAGTAAGTGGGATTTGGACCTGGGTCTTGTGGTTCATAAGCGAGTGTGTTACCCACTAGGCTACTACCAACCCATTGGTGTCACTCAAGTAACACAGTACAATACAATAAAAACAGGGTAAAATGCATTACAATTTCAATGGTATTGATTAGTTCAACATGATGCATTTGAGAAAGGATCTGTCCATGTTTGAAGGTACTGGTTAGTGCAGAGAAACCTTTCAATTAGTCCTGGTCCAAATGAATGCTTGGCCTAGCAAGTCACAGGGGCCAATCCATGCCAATGTACAGGGAGGGCCATTTATATGGATACACCTTAATAAAATGGGAATGGTTGGTGACATTGAACACATTTTATAAGTGGTCAGAAACTTGTAAATAACTCATGAAAGAAAAAAGTTACGTTAAAATTGTCACATGACCCTCTTCCTATTGAAAAAACAAAAGTTGGATCAAAGATGACTGACTTCAAAATGGCCACTATGGCCCCCTCACATATACTAATGTGCCACAAACAGGACGTTAATATCACCAACCATTCCCATTTCATTAAGGTGGATCCATATAAATGGCCCACCCTGTATATTACAGTTTTTTTTTTCAGACGCTAGGACACATTTCTCAAAACTTAGGTCACTTTTGCAAAACTCTTCACACAGTGAGCACAACAGAAGTCCATGTGGGCTAAACTGAGGATCAATTATCATTGTTTTGGCACAAAATGCATTCAATGACTACATCTCTCAAATTTCATGAATTCTTTTCTCACTCAGACACAACAACTGCCAAAAATCTTCTTACGTACAGGACATTTTGCACACGCTTACATACTGTTCTCAGAACTGTTAAACTTATGTTCAAAACAATAATATAATGCAAAACTGAATAAGATCGCAAAATTCATCAGCAATATTGTTTTGAAACATATTTTAAATCTAAAAATGCAGTTTAACCGGCCACAGCCGATTCTCATCGTAGATGAACATCTACACAGGTGTTACGCTTTCAATTTCATTACAAAATATGTTTTTTTGATGTAAATATGGACCCAGCCAGAAATGGTGAAGTGGCTGAACGAGGAAGAAGAGTGGCTGGGAGGGGGGCGAGGAAAGAGGAAGAAGAGTGGCTGGGAGGGGGTGAGGAAAGAGGAAGAAGAGTGGCTGGGAGGGGGGCGAGGAAGAGGAAGAAGAGTGGCTGGGAGGGGGGCGAGGAAAGAGGAAGAAGAGTGGCTGGGAGAGGGCCAAAAATTCGTATGCATGGTGGAAGAAGAATAAGAGGAAGATCCAGAGCTGTAGTCTCAGATGAGATCAGAGCTACTTCTTTCCTAGGCGTATTGCCCTAGATGACATATGTGATGGGGATGAGAACCTGTGGCCAAATGGAGAAGACAGAGTAGATTAGCATTACTATTGTATCTGTATCAGTGGATGGTGTGTATACAAATTCTTGTATTTTGGAATTACTTAGTGCAAAAAAATAAAAATGAATAAACAAATATTGATAAATTCTGCATCATGTCTGATTCGTTCCAGTAACATATATTGCAATTATAAACAGAGACGTGTCCATGTTTTACACAAGAAAACACTGTGTAATGCTACATGTTGTTAGTGTTTTTCAGGTCATTGTTTTGTGGGTGACAAAGTGTGTTTGTCGGCTGTCAACCTCTGCTAGTGTTCTGGAAGAATGAGTTTATTTGAGACCTGAATAAAGTGTTGTGGTGGTTGTAGTGCATTTTGAATGTGAAATGAACTACTTTGCCAAGCTGAATGTCAGTTAGGAGAATTGTGTGAAGACTTTTGCAAAAGTGACCCAAGTATTGAGAAATGTGTCCTAGCGTCTGTAAAAAACTGTAATAGCAGAATAGCCAATGCGAAATTTTGCAGATAAAAGACAGAAGAGTAGTGTCTTCAAATGTTCTTGTTTCAGATAAGATTTTAAAGTGAGAGGTGATGCAGGGCATCCAATAAGTAGAACATTACAGTAGTCGATTCTTGAAAAACTGAAATTATGACAGGCCACCAAAAACAACTATTCTCCTAAGTCCTCAGCAGCCGTACACATGGCGGTAGGGATACTATCAGCGTTGCCTGAAAAAGAATACCAAATTAACCATTTTTATAATATTAACAGCAAGGAAATTGCTGCTCATCCTCTCTTTAATGTCCATTATACAGTTATCAATTTATCAATGTCCAAGTGGTAACATATTTAGAGAGAACAACATGGAACAAGATGTGTCCATGTGTCTTGGGGAATCTCCTTCATCTATAGGACTGGTTCCAGTCGGCCTGCAGATCATCTACTGTTATCAGACCGAAGGAAGAATGTATGAATACATTAGTAAGATCAGTCCAGGGAGACACACACTCGGGCCAAACCTATTTCACATACTCTCACTCTCTCAATCTCATTATTTTATTTCATGAGCTCATCTTCATACCGTCTGCCTCCACTCCATCACTCAGTGACCTATGAGCCACTTTCATTCACACACACACACACACATTGAGATTCACTCTTACTCACACTCATTTTGTTTACAGGCACACATGTATATTTATTGGACTATCCTATCACACATACACACTTTCACATATTCACATAGAGACACAGTGTTGATTGTGTGCACGATGTGTGCATGTGTGTATCAGCGGGCATTTCCTGTTCCTCCTAAATCACGCCTGACTTCCCCTCGGGCCCCAAGGGCTGCGGCCGATTTGTCAGATATGCGTCGTTCACATTTATTATCTCCACAGTGTCCTGATCGACTCAGGACATTTAAAGACGAGTGAAGAATAAGTTCTGATGATGTTCATTCTTCCCACAAAGACAACAGATGAACTCGGCCCCAGCGCAGGTCAATACTGTGATTCCATTTAATGCAGATGGGGGAAAAAAATCTTTATTCTCACTCAAGGGAGAAAGAACGTAGTGGAGGACTGAGGGAGACGAAGGAGAAAAAGATAAACCTCCACAGCCGTGTGATCAATATCCCCGCCCGCATTTCAAACAGGGCCAATGGGAGACAATTCTCCGTAACTCGGCATAATACAGAACAATTACCCACATTAAACTCCAGTCTGGCTGCCCCGACAGGACTGTTTCCGTGTGTGTGTGTGTGTGTGTGTGTGTGTGTGTGTTAAATATTCAAAACCATTAAATGGATTTAAAGTAACATTACTACCCAAAGCATGAAAAGCTATTGTGGCTTTTTGAAATTTTATACATTAACTGGCAATTAGGCATCAAACGCTCTGACAGAATACCTCTGAGAGTGTGTGTATGTGCAGACAACACACACACATACACACACACACACATACAGAAATGAGACAGAAATGTTATTTTTTCACGGCCTTGAAATAGCTACAGAGCTCTGTTATGTTCTGAGTGTGTGTGTGGTTGTGTGT
Source organism: Denticeps clupeoides (assembly GCF_900700375.1). NCBI lineage: Eukaryota > Metazoa > Chordata > Actinopteri > Clupeiformes > Denticipitidae > Denticeps > Denticeps clupeoides. The sequence continues at coordinate 16,784 of NW_021630047.1, read as the reverse complement.
GTACAACCCTTCTCAGAGCTATCCCAGGTGAGAAGAGAGCATTCCACACACCACTGAAACAGATAACTTCTTCTTCATTTATATCTTGCTGGAGAAGTCCCGAAGTCCACAAACTGTGTAATAACACAGTTATTACACAGTCCCCACAAGCACAACAGCTGATTTGCAATAGATGCCCCAAAAAAAAAAAGTATCAATGCATCCATCAATGCATCGTGGACTCTGATGTGGATGATATTGCATCGATGCAGTGCAGAACATAATCGATTATCTCGATTATGCTTGGTGATTTAAAAATTCTCGATAAAAAGTAGTGTTGGTAGTGACTGTGGCGGCCTGATCTGAGCACAGTGTCACTGTAGGAGTTTCACGCAGTGTGGCGCGGCATTTGTCGGCCTTGTTCACGCATATTTTTTCACGCTGAGCCCTGTGGAACACACATTCGGTGTGAGCCGCGCTCTGTCTGAAAGCAGCTTCAGATTTTCTGTGTTCAGTCCGCGCTCACCAGGCACCACGGACGTGTGACCCAGGCGGAATTTTAGCGTTCGTGGCTTCATGAGACGGGGACATTACATGTACCAAACGTTACTGCTTTTATGCAATACATAATGAAATAATAAAGGGTGGTCGGCTCCTCTGCTTGGTGAAGAAACGATCTGCATCCGGACAGGGGCATACCACTAACTCCACCCCCTCATAGTGCCTTGTCCCATTGAGACATACTGAATGTGATTATGGGCTATATAAGAAATAAATGTTGTAGTTGTAGTTGTTTAAAGGAGAACTACCAGTATATACGACTGTCGACTGTTTTTCTGCTCATTGTAGCTAATGAAAGAGTCCACACAGGCGTACGAAACTTAAACTCTTGTAGCTATCGATGTCGAGGCACTGATGTCATAATCAAATTGTATCGTGAGACCAGTGAAGGTTCACACCTCCACAAAAGATGTTCTAATATTATGGTTTTAAGAAGGTCTCATTAAAAATATGTACTTACACAGTTATAACACACACTTATTACACTAGGTTACCTTTAAGTTTGTGTGAAACTGAAGTACAGCTTTATCAAACATGTCAGAATTGTACCTGCTGTGTGTGTGTGTGTGTGTGCTTTATTACTGAAGCTTTGTCAAACACAACCCCCACACATATGCAGTGTGTGTGACACTATCTAAGCACACATCACCAAGTGACAGGACATGGGAGACTCAGGACCCCTGGGAGGTGTCTTTATCAGTGCCTGTTTGTAATTAAATCCCAGACGGGGCCGTTTGTCAGGACGTGGCGCGCTCGGCGCCTCAATTCGACTCGCGCTGCATTCATCTCGGCAGAAAATGAGCAGTAAAATGACAGCGTCTCGCGCCGCCACTGCTCGATAGGGGAGGACGAGCGGCAGATAAAACAGACGCAGAGCTGCAACGTTTCCAAATGACAAACGAGTAACGAATGATACGAGAACTGTTCTGCTCATGTCATGAGAGGGAACCTGAGCACAAGACAAAAGCAAAAATACAACAAAGACAAAAGAGAATAAAGAACAATTGTGTCTGAACGACGGCCAAAGACAGGCGAGTATGAGCAGTAAATAATTAAAGAATGTCCTGCGTAAAAGCGGGAGATAAAACAGACATTAAAAAAAGAGGAGGAAGAGGAGGAGGAAGATAAGGTATCAGCTGCTCCTCCTATCAATTCTTATAGTGATGAATTTTCATCAGGACAAAAAAGCCCCTTGCAGCTTTTAACCCAGAAGACGTCAAATAAATCACTGGTAGGAGGAGAGCATACACACACACACACACACACACACACACACACACTGGATCTCCAAGTTTCATTTGCTAGTCTGTCAAAAACAGTAGGATTCAGCCAACCTGCCACTGTGTGTGTGTGTGGACACTCTTGAATAAAAGAGGCAGTAAATGTGATGAACGTCTGTTGAGATGATATAAATTGTACATGAACCTGATCTGGTGACCCTCTTTAACATCACACTTCCACCCTCGGTGCCCCATCTTTGTTCTTTATCCAGTTAGTTGTTCTTTTTTTCTTTATTTGAGTCGTACTGAAGTCTGTTTTTGCTCTTCACTGAGAAAATCATTAAAACACACGCAGTTTATTTCATTAGGCTCCGCCTCTGCTTTTCCGCTTGAATCGGTGGCCGTTTGAAGTGAAGAAGGGCCAGAAAGAGGTTAATTAAAGTTTGTTTCAACAGGAAGCTGTTTGAAGGTTCTGCTGCTGAATGCAGAATAAAAGAATGGATTGTTGTGCCATGTCAGAGGTGGTTCCAGTTCTATCTTCCACATGTTCCAGTTCTATATTACACTCCAGCTGGTCTGCACGTTAAACCACGTTCTGCAGTGGATGGCGGCTCTAGAGTCATCACGCTTTACTCTTCTACACCATTTTTGTGGAATAATGTAATAATCCAACATCACTGTGTTGTTGTAAATGTTCCCTGACGTTTTGTTTTCACCCGTCTCCACCCACCCATCTTTGCCCATCTCCGCCCGCTTCCACCCAGACCTGCAAAAATGTCGGTTATAATGTTGGTCTTATCCCTCCCTCTGTGGACAGTTGAGATGGAGAAATAGTACCAGGAGGGAGGTGTGTGTGTGTGTGTGTGTGTGTGTTTGGGGTAAAACCAAATACGCAGATTCCACCATCCCATCAGGAAAGCAGTTAATCATGGGACATTTCTGCTCACCTCCTCCACAGGCCATTACTCTGAGAGTGATCCCTCGTTACCTGAGGGCCGGGGTGGGGCGGGGCGGGGCGGAGACAGAATCGGGTCGGTCCAGTAATCCCCCTCCTGGGCCAAATGAAGCCCAGACGGCACAGAACATTGGGAAGGTTCTAGATGACAGAGCAGGTGATGACTCCCCCAACACAGGAAAACACATTCAGATGGACAAAGGCAGAGAAATAGAGAGAGAGAGAGAGAGAGAGAGAAGGTTCTAGATGGGCGAGCAGGCGACGTGAGACCTGCAGACCTGCGAATTCCGAGCCTTCCGAACTCACTAAACCTGCCAATTACACAAACACACAAACTTGTTCTATTGTGGAGAAAAAGACGGAAGAAAATGTGTTTATAATTGTGTTTTGGGTGTTTAATACAGTATTCCTGAACGCATTAATTATAGTATTCCTGATCACGTTTATTAGAGTATTTCTGATCGTGTTTATTAGAATATTTCTGATCACGTTTATTAGAGTATTTCTGATCACGTTTATGAGAGTATTTCTGATCATGTTTATTACAGTATTCCTGAACGCATTAATTACAGTATTTCTGATCGTGTTTATTAGAGTATTTCTGATCGTGTTTATTAGAATATTTCTGATCGTGTTTATTAGAGTATTTCTGATCACGTTTATGAGAGTATTTCTGATTGTGTTTATTACAGTATTCCTGAACGCATTAATTACAGTATTCCTGATCGTGTTTATTAAAGTATTTCTGATCGTGTTTATTAGAGTATTTCCGATCGTGTTTATGAGAGTATTTCCAATCATGTTTATGAGAGTATTTCCGATCGTGTTTATTAGAGTATTTCCGATCGCGTTTTTGAGAGTATTTCTGATCACGATAGTTAAAATATTTCTCATTGTGTTTATTAGAGTATTTCTGATCACGTTTATTAGAGTATTTCTGATCGTGTTTATTAGAGTATTTCTGATCACGTTTATTAGAGTATTTCCGATCGTGTTTATTAGAGTATTTCCGATCGTGTTTATTAGAGTATTTCCGATCACGTTTATTAGAGTATTTCTGATCACGTTAATGAGAGTATTTCTGATTGTGTTTATTACAGTATTCCTGAACGCATTAATTATAGTATTCCTGATCACGTTTATTAGAGTATTTCTGATCGTGTTTGTTACAGTATTTCTGATCGTGTTTATGAGAGTATTTCTGAGAGTATTTCTGATCGTGTTTATTAAAGTATTTCTGATCGTGTTTATGAGAGTATTTCCGATCGTGTTTATTAGAGTATTTCCGATCACGTTTATTAGAGTATTTCCGATCACGTTTATTAGAGTATTTCCGATCGTGTTTATTAGAGTATTTCCGATCACGTTTATTAGAGTATTTCTGATCATGTTTATGAGAGTATTTCTGATCGTGTTTATTACAGTACTCCTGAACGCATTAATTACAGTATTCCTGATCACGTTTATTAGAGTATTTCTGATCATGTTTATTAGAGTATTTCTGATCGTGTTTATGAGAGTATTTCTGAGAGTATTTCTGATCGTGTTTATTAAAGTATTTCTGATCGTGTTTATGAGAGTATTTCCGATCGTGTTTATGAGAGTATTTCTGAGAGTATTTATGATCGTGTTTATTAAAGTATTTCTGATCGTGTTAATTAGAGTATTTCCGATCACGTTTATTAGAGTATTTCTGATCGTGTTTATGAGAGTATTTCCGATCGTGTTTATGAGAGTATTTCCGATCACGTTTATTAGAGTATTTCCGATCGTGTTAATTAGAGTATTTCCGATCGCGTTTTTGAGAGAATTTCTGATCACGATAGTTAAAATTTCTCTCGTTGTGTTTATTAGAGTATTAGAGTGTTTATGAGAGTATTTCCAATCACGTTTATTAGAGTATTTCTGATCATTTTTTTGAGTCCAGTCCAGAAGCAGGTGATCTGTTCCTGCTTTAGAACCATTATCTGGGTCATGGGAAAGAACTTGTGTAAATGAGTCTCAGGACAGAACGTTTATGCTCATGTGACTTGTCACATCCACTGCTCTGTTTGCGCCCGAATATGAGGACACACGCTGTGGTGACTCAGCGTCTTCAGCTCCTCTTCTTGGACTCGCTTCGTGTCCCCAGGCTTTCATTTCCTGCCAGGACTCAGGTTCCAGGAGGAACCAAGATGTTTATTTAATTAGAAACTTTTCATATTTCAGGACAACACTCCACGAAGAAGAACTATGGATCACGTGTGTAGCTGTTGGGTTTAAGGTTCTGCGTGCTCAGCAGCATTGGGAATGAACATGCGGGCGGTATGTAAATATGGAAGTGCTGCTCACAAGCAAAAGGAAGAAACTGATGTGTGTCCATGTCCTCCATTATCAAGCTGACATATCTGATGAAAAGATCAATTATCAATCGACTGCATGTCCTGTTCTTATCGAAACATCTCCTGAGGGTAACACACCTCCATTGTGTCCCCGAGAAAGACAGTGGAGGACTGTCCCTGTTCATTTTGTAAATGTTACATAATAATAATTCAAAATAAGACAATAATCACGTTCACTTTGTCTGTATAAACCTCATCACCTGCTGAAGGGTGAAAGGTCAGCAGGGGTCACGTTTCTCCCGGCAGGAGTGTTAACAGCCTTTCTGTTTTCAAGTGGCATCTACTGAAGCGCAGCTGGAATAAACAGTGCGGCGGCGGCGGCGGCACTAATAACGGTGTTAACACTTCAATTAGACCGTGGGAGAGAGGCGATTAGACTTCGTCTATTTTTAATTAAACCACAAATGGTCGCTTTCTCCTTCTTTTCCTCGCTTATTTCAGGCTTGGATGCAGCTCCACTTGAATCCATTCATCTTAATCCAGCCGCCCGTCCCCACAGCCCAACCAGGGGTCACCAACATTCCCCCCACAGCAGATCAGCGTTCTGGTCAGACCTCCTTCTCCGGGCCGGAGGTAACAGGTGGTAACAAGTCTGCACCTCATCATTCCTCTTTTTCTTCAAACGAAACACACGTGCAGATAAAACGATTTCACAGCAAACGTCCCCCATCAAACAAAAGCTGCAGCACAGAGATGAATATGTGAAATAAGAGTTCTGGTTTCTCCTCCATCTCCCGGAGGTCCTAATCCTCACCTGTACACACACACACACACACACACACACACACACTGGAGACATCTCAGACTGGCACGTCTCTCAGGGCACTGATGCCAGCAGCTGAGTCCAGTAATGAGGCGACCAGCTTCAGCGCTGGACCCCAAATTTAACCTTCTCATCCTCCTGGTGTGTCTGTGTGTGTGTGTCAGTGGATTTTTATTAGAACATTCCTCATGGAATCATTTTTTGTTGAGTGTTTGTGAAGTAAAATGGCCCAGTTCATCTGTAACAAACTCACACACACACACACACACACACACACACACAGCAACAGGCAGACCATTAAATAGAATGCAGGACGGGTCCCTCGCCGCGGCTGCTCATCAGAACGATCGATGGGAGGAAATTTGACACAACAAGGAACATGAAGAACAGCAGGGGACACCAGCCCTGTGATAACAAGACACGCCCTGATGGCCATGTGTGTGTGTGTATGTCTGAATTATTCATTTGCATTTCAAGTCATATAAACATGAATTAGTGTGTGTGTGTGTGTGTGTGTGTCAGGAAAGTCATTAATCACATCTGACCTTGTCTCTCCATCCCTCTCTGGTGACTGTCAAACTGCTGGAATTCCTCTGAAGGGTCTGCAGTAGGAACGGCTGATGAATTATGGGAAATGAAGTCTTCTGTTGTTCTCCTCCCGCTCTCTTCTTCCTCCGTCGGCCTCCACCCAATCCCATTTCTCAGACCGACCTATGAATTATGCAGGAGCTGGGAAAGTGTGTGTATGTGTGTGTGTATCGTGGCGGGATGCGGTTGTGTAAACAGCGTACTAGAGCAGTCTTGATTGGTAAAATACTGTATCGCCCGGGTGGCGCCTGTTAATAGGGTCCTGATCACCCCCAGCCACCGATTGGGAGTAGGCAGGAACCGAACAGGTTTTTAAAACCAGCTGTTACCTGGTTTTACAGTTTACTCCTTTGTGTCCCTCGTGCGACATTTCTGTTATAATAAATATGATTTCCTTTTACACGGTCCAGCGTTTGCACCTCTTTGGTTCCCCAACCTCGTAGCATGACGCATACTGTTCAAAAACAGGGGGTTTAATCCACAGGACATGACAGGGACACCAATACAACAGGGACACCGGAACCTATTATGAGTTCTGGCTAGATTATCTGGAACCGTGTGGACCCGTTTGTTCTGTACATGGTTGCATGGAAAGTAATTAACTCACACACGCCGACTCCAACAACTAACCCATAATGATTAAAGAACCGGAGTCCCCCTTGTACATTTTCCATGGTTCCGTACCCCTGCCATTGTTCTGCCAATCATCAAGCTGAGGGAACAACTTCAAAATTACTCCTGGATGTTCTGCTCGGAGCCTTCAACTCCTGCTGGGGTCCATCTGCAGACAGAACCAGCATCTCAACCACATAACATCCCCCTACATCCTCCAAAAAAAGCGGATTTATCCCAGGGCATCAGAAGAACTCCCGCTTTTTCATTTCCTAAAGGGAACCATACGAAATATAAAAATGCATTAAAGAACACAAACACACACATCACCATTCATCTCCCACTCCTGTTTATAACAGATCCCGGCCAGTACAGTCAGCCCGCCCCGCCTCGCCACACCCAGCCCCACCCACTTCTCCCTGCTCAACATTTACTTTTTAATTTGAGGCTTGTTTACTGTACATATGAGTCTCAGCTAATGAACCAAATCACACACACACATACAGACACACACAAACATGTTATATCTTTAACGCAGTCTTCCTACAGACGTTTGAACTTCGTACACCCACACACACAGATACAGAGAGAGAGGGAGAGAGGGAGACCGAGGCCAGGCTAGTATCTGGATGCTGAATCATTTCTGATGGATCAGTTTGGGCATCTTATTGATTTCTGTGAATAATACAGCATTGGAAGCACATGGGGCTGATTTAAGACAGAAAATCCAGAACTGATCATGCCTCTGTGTGTGTGTGTGTGTGTGTGTGTGTGTGCATGTGTGTGCGTGCGTGTGTATTTCTGAGCTTCTTTGAAATAATGAGGCATTTATAAGCTTGTCTCCATCATTTTGAAAATCTCATCACAATTTTTTAAGCAGACCCTGCGAAATTATTCAGTTGAGCGATACTTCAGCTCTTCAGAGCAGAACAGCTGTCTCTCTCTCTCTGTATGTGTGTGTGTATGTGTGTGTGAGAGAGAGAGAGAGAGAGAGAGAGACTTGGCTTCATTCCACTGCATCACTTAGAGCAGTTAAGATGTGATGCATCAAATATTTTGGATACAAACATAGCCATGCAAACACACACACACACACACACACACTAGCAGCACAATCTCAATCTAGAGCTGATGATTATTTTATTAAGGAGAGCGCTGGTCTATTCAATGTACAGCGCTGTCACTAATAAATCCGTCGCCTCATCAAAAAGCAAATATCGTGTGTAGAAGCAAAGACACAAACACACACAAACACACACACAGGACGCTGCAAGCTCATAAATCACACTGCTGTAAGTGGCAGTAGAGGCTCAGTGTAACTGCAGCATTTCTCATTCATTTACTGCTGATTTATGAGCACCGCCGCACTTTCCTGCAGAGACAAATGTGAACCTCCCTCGCTCGGTGTGTGTGTATGTGTGTTGGGGATTGTGTGCACATTCAAGAAAGACTGGTGTGATGTGTGTGTGTGTGCTTCTAAGGGAGAAACAGAGGCGTGTGTGTGTGTGAGATTGTGCTTATTTACCAGATAAAGGTGTGTATGTGTGTTTCACCCTCCAGTCGTCTTTCTCTCGTACTTATTTGGAACTTGTTGAGTGCTGGAAAGCAGCTGCGAACACCTGAGGGCAGGAGGGTTTCATCTTGGTCTCCATCACTGGGATGTAAAGCAGCGCTCCTTCTCTCCTCAACAACGTTCCTTTACACTCTTCCACCCGATCCGAACCTCATCTTCAGAACATTGTGCCCATGCTACTGAGCCAGATCTGCGTGGAAGGCTTTTTACTGCTCGTAGAACTGAATCATCAACATGCGAACAGTTCAGGCAACTCAACACCAAACCGAGTCTGGTGCCAGAATTCAGCCAGGCCGCTGTTGCATATCAGAAGAGTTCACTTTATTTGGAGGGCGTCGGGATGTCCCCGCATATCGAACTGGGGGTTATCACGGCGACTAGCGGCGCTGTGACACATATGCTAATGTGCGCTGGCTCGCTGGCGGAGAGATCGATACGCCGCTCGATGCAGCCGAGGAAGAACGGCGCGCCGGAGGAAGGATAAGAGGCATTGATCACATGCTGCTCGTTTGACTGTTTTCTTGCTGCTCAGCTCTTATTGGAGGCTCAGAGAGATGCGTCACATGTCCCACTTTACACGACCTTACAGCTCATCACAACCGTAAAGGCCTTCTGGCCTCTGAATCACGCCAGTGTGTGTGTGTGTGAGTGTGTGTATTTGGAATTAATAGCTGCCCTGCCACAATGGTTAAAACGTGATCATGGTGACAGCCATCATACTGTGTGAGTGAGTGTTTCAGTGTGTGTGTGTGTGTGTGTGTGTGTGTACTTCCAGTTCCAGCACAGCCTCTGTGACGAGAGTAATTGGTGGAAAATATGACTGACAGCCTGGAAGCAGGATGTGCTTGTGTCTCTGTGTGTGTGTGTGTTGGGGTGTGTGTGTGTGTGTACATGCTTACCGTGCATTGAGTGGCAGACAGCTAGCAAGATGGTAGGTTCAGTGTGAGTGTGTGCATGTGTGTCAGTGTGTAGAAAATCTTAATAGGCTCCAAACGTCCCCACAAAGCAAGTTAAACACACGTAATACACTCTGTCCTCACTAAGATATAACTACAACAAAGTGTGTTTTTATTATGTTCTGAGCCTTGCTGACGGGCTGTAGTTCTGTGTGTGTGTGTGTGTGTGTGTGTATGTGTGTTTGGGTAAAGAGAAGCCATGTGGGGTTCCACACTCAGGGAACAAAAGGGGAAACAAGTAAACAACAAACAAGCAAACAGGAAGAGGAAATAATAAACAGGTTTTACCATCAAGAGAATTTGTTCTGTCTGTCAGTTGTTTCATCTTTCTCTCTTGAGTAAATGATGCACGTACTGTAATAAATCGCTGTGTGTACGATGTTCTTCTCTGCTCATTTCATTGCCAGTTTCCCTCTCTGCTCAGCTCATCTTCCACAACAATAATAAAATAATACAGTTATTAGTGCCTCAGGATCTCACCATGCAACTCTGGTGTGTGTGTGTTTTGAACTGTAAAGCTGCTTTGTTCTAATGACAACAGCCCTACACAGCCGTGACGGAACCGTATTATACAAAAAGTGTGTGTGTGTGTGTGTGTGTGTGTTTGTACAGTTATAATTATATACACCTGCTGCATAATCGCTCTCCATTGATGAAATGAATGCTTCTCCTCATTTTATATCTTCCAGTGAACTGAACACAAATGTGATTTCCACCACAGGTAATTACCTCCAATAAACGATGATGACACTGAGGAGATCATAACCGGGTGCCTGCAATCGCTGCCACAAAACAAGAGAGATGCAGAACAGACGTGTGCAGAGAGTTGCAGTGGGATGCTGGAATTAAAGCGCCTGATAACCTGCATGTTGGTGTTGGTAGTGGGCGTGGTCACGTTCACTAGGAATTAAATTGCCTGATAACCTGCATGTTGGTGTTGGTAGTGGGCGTGGTCACGTTCGCTGGAATTAAAGCACCTGATAACCTGCATGTTGGTAGTGGGCGTGGTCACGTTCACTGGAATTAAAGCGTCTGATAACCTGCATGTTGGTAGTGGGCGTGGTCACGTTCACTGGAATTAAAGCGCCTGATAACCTGCAGGTTGGTGTTGGTAGTGGGCGTGGTCACATTGACTGGAATTAAAGCGCCTGATAACCTGCATGTTGGTGTTGGTAGTGGGCGTGGTCACGTTCCCTGGAATTAAAGCGCCTGATAACCTGCATGTTGGTGTTGGTAGTGGGCGTGGTCACATTGACTGGAATTAAAGCACCTGGTAACCTTCATGTTGGTGATGGTAGTGGGCGTGGTCACGTTCCCTGGAAATAAAGCGCCTGATCACCTGCATGTTGGTGATGGTAGTGGGCGTGGTCATGTTCCCTGGAATTAAAGCGCCTGATAACCTGCATGTTGGTGTTGGTAGTGGGCGTGGTCAAATTTGTGTACAAGGGGTAATAGGAGTGTAGAGAATGGAGGGAAGCGGAGGAGAAACTGAGGAAATGGACGCTGTGCTACACCTGGACGTGTCACATATTGACAGGAGGGGGGTTAAATCCTGTCAATCATGCCTACAGGCTCCTCCCCTTTTATAAAACACTGTTTATAAAAGAAGCAGTTCCACTCCAATAAAAGGTCTGAGTGGGACATTAATTCCTCCTCTCCACTTCTTCCAGTTTATTTCTGTAAATTCTGACATTAATAAATAATTAGATATACGTGAATCTGACTCATTTATTTTTTTGTGCTGGCAACACTAAACACTAACCTGCAGAACCTGAAATGTAGAGACAAGTGAAGTACCAGGGACCGCCAGCAGGGGCACCTGTGTGGGGTTCATCATCCCTGCGAAGCACCATATGACTTTACTGAATTGTGTGTGTGTGTGTGTGTGTGTGTGTGTGTGTGTCACCATTCTGTCACACTGCACAGGATGAGCCTGATGATGAAGTTACGCCTCGGAACGTCCCACGCTCAGGAATTTACTTCTCCTACATTCTGGAGCAGCAGTGAAAAGAACAAGAGAACGTGGTGTTCCTCTCTTTATTGTGTAAAGCGCACCTCACCTCACACACTCGGGTTCTACTGGATCGTGACCCCGGCAGCCCCGGGCGGAACCCGTCATTAACGCAGCAGCCCGTGCGGGATTCATCACTCACTGGAGGCTTCCAGACCTTCTGCCCTGTGGCCATGCTTGCCCTTTTGACTGTGTGTGTGCGTGTGAGTAATAGTGCTCCACGCTAAACCCCTATAAACAGCATTTCAATTTTTATTTAAAACGAAATCACCAATTTACAGCGGCACAGAAAATGGAAAAATGAAAAAAGATGCAGGAGAGGTGGAGCCAAGATGTCCCGCTGTATCTCCTCCATGGGAAGAAGATACTTCCACAGAGAGGCGTTCTCTGATTATCATCATTAAAACGTGCAAATCTAGATGGATCGATGCCGTTATTAACTGTAAATGTGCTGAAGTCGCTGGGGTTCAGTAGGTTGTGTTGGGGTGCCTGGGTCCATCTCCAACACCGAGTCAAATAAATATAAAAGCCCAGATTTCATTTAGATACAGCAGCGCTGCCTTAAAGGGCCGAGATAGAAGCCGCTTTTAATTCCTCGATGTCTGACAGGGTTCCCCGGAATATAATATCAGAGATGAACACACACTTATCTCCCTCACACACTCTCCAGAACTTCCACCCCGATTGTTCTGGAAATCTGTGTGTGTGTGTTGCCTTCTACTTGGTTTTTCATCCAGAAAGTTTGGATGAGAGAGAGAGATTCTACTCATATTTTGCTAATATTATATTTTTGAATATATTTTATGATACAGTTATTCTGAACACTGAACACAAATTAGTTAAGATTTACTAATGAACAAAAACTCGATTTGTTTGTCATAAAAGTAAACAAGCAGAAGGACATATTTTACTCAAGAGGTGAAAGGTCAAATCTGTGTCTCAGCTGCAGTTGAATCCTGGTTCTAACGGATAATATTTTCCTGCAGACTCTTACGAAAGGACAAGTGCCGGGTTCCAGACCCTCCAGTCGGTTCCTCAGATCTAAATGCAGAACCGCGGCGCTCCGCTCAGCATTTTTATGACACGGAGGCTGGTGGGGATCAGAATTAATTGGGGTTTTAAGGATCTGCACTCGTTATGTTTCCTCTCGCTTATTCAAGATTTCCCCTTAATGCGCCTGTGGATGAAGAGTCCAAGATTCAAACGGGACATGTTCCATCAGCAGGTTTCAGCGCCATCAAAAATAAACCACAATACACAGCAACACACACTCACACTCACACACAATTACAAACCCACCGTGCATTTCATCACTTCTATCAGCAGCTCATCAGGTACCACCGCACAGACCCTTTTTACGCCCAAGTCCCCGTTTTGCTGCTATTTGCTTGTCTGTTGTCTGTTTCTCCAGAGATGCTGTGGTGCTGCATGGCAGGGATGCTACGTGTGGAGATATGAGCTCAGTGCAGATGTGTAGAATCCACCAGCTTCATGCATTTGACCTGGACCTGGTGCAGGTTGTGTAGGAGCAGGTTCTGCAGACTCATTTACATTTACATTTACAGCCTTATCCAGAGCGACTTACAATCAGTAGTTACAGGGACAGTCTCCCAGGAGCAACTTAAGGTTAAGTGTAGGGCTGCAACTAACGATTTTTTTAATAATTGATTAATCTGTCGATTATCTTTTTTTTCATTAATCGTAGAAAAAACAAAAACAAGAAATGCATTCATTTCCAACCCTTTATTCAAAAACAGAACCAAAATCTTTAGAAAGTGCACGGACATGTTGCTCCTTGAGCTGTTATAATAATAATAAAATATAATAAAAATTGACTTACACAAAAAACATAAACATGCATGCTTTACATCTGCCAAATATAGACTGTTTTTTTTTTTTAAATAAAGTTCCACAGGAGCTGCCAGAACGATAAATAATTTATAAAAAAATAAAGAACAATACAAATCAGAAAATTTAACAGGATTTGTTTGAATGTCAGAAATTGTTCTCTACACTAAACTGCAGATGCACACACTCACAAACTCTCACACTGACACACACACACACACACTGCAAAAAATGCTTTTCTAACTTAGTAGTTTTGTCCTGATTTCAGTCCAAATCTAAAAAAAAATCTAGAGACATGTTACTAGACACATGAAATAGCATAAGAAATGATGTCTAATTTTCTGATAAAACATCTCAGAATTAAAACAAGCAAAATTATCTGCCAATGGGGTAAGAAAACTAATCTTAATGAGATAGAATCTCAAACAGAAGTTTTAAGCATCACTTAATTTTCTCATGCCATTTTTCTTGTCTAGTAATCTTGATTTAAGATTTTTTTTTTAGATATTTGGACTGGAAACGAGACAAAATTACTAGTTAAGAAAAGCTTTTTTTGCAGTGTAGCTATACATGACAACAGATTGAAAAATGAATGGTCCAAAAAATGCTAGTGAATAAAAACATGTCTTTAGTCTTTTAATGCAAAGTAACTATAGCACCCCTGCTTTACTACTGTTATTAACGCGCTAACGCTAACTTGTCATGCCTGTCAAGCTGAATGACGGGTAAACATTTACATTTACAGCATTTACCAGACGCCCTTATCCAGAGCGACAATCAGTAGTTACAGGGACAGTCCCCCTGGAGCAATTTAGGGTTAAGTGTCTTGCTCAGGGACACAATAGGCGAGTCGTCCACGTGGAGACGCAGAGAACAGTCTGAACGCTGTTTCATCCCCCCTCCACACCTGTAGGTGGCGCTGTAAGTCCCCGTCTAGTTCTCCACCGCGGTGAGTTAAACACCAGCACCAGGGACATTACGTTCCTCACTTCAAAACGGAACAAAAGAAGGATTCTGTATTGACTTCCCCTGCTGCTGAACTCCCTTCCTCCTCATCAAACACTGCAACATGTTTGCGTTTCAGGTGCTGGATCATTGCGGTAGTGCTCCCGTGCCGTGCCATGTCGCTTTTGCATATTTTCGCGCAGATTTCTCTGCCTCCGCCATGTATCTGTCCTCTACCTCCGCTCGGGTTTTTTATTTTTTTTGCTCCGCGCTGTCTATGAGGCGCCAAAATCAGCTAGCGTCTGTGCGTGAGAGAGACCGAGTGTGTTCACTCCGCTCCGCGCTCAAATTAAGTTTTTTTTTAAATAATCAAACGTCTCCGCGTCGCAACGAATCGATTAGGAAATTCGTTGCCAACTCTTTTAGTAATCGATTTTCATCGTTTTTTATCGATTCAATCGATTCATTGTTGCAGCCCTAGTTAAGTGTCCTGCTCAGGGACACAATGGTAGTAAGTGGGATTTGAACCTGGGTTTCCTGGTTTCACAGGGCAAGTGTCTTACCCACTAGGGCTACTACCACTCCTCACGTCTGCTGAGACCTTCAGAAAGGACGTGTTCCGGCAGAGCTGCAGGACTTTTTTTCTGATAAACAACAAGTAGGAGATGAAAGAGAAAAACATTTCAGCGTGATCTTCAGCAGCGTGGACGTAATCAGGAGTAATGATGCTCTTTGATGAGCAGAAAGCCCATCTTCTAACCAGGCTGCAGGCTGCGACCAGGCTAGATGAATGTCCTTCATAAATCCAGCTGGTCTCAGGTAGCGCGTGTATTTGTAACAGATCACATGGCAGCAGCAGAAGGAGAAGTGGTTCAATTACAGAGGCGTGCGAATGGCCGTGTAAGCATAAGGCAGCAGTGCAGAAAGAAAGTCATTACGAGCGTGTGTGTGAGTGTCTGTCTGGGAATCTCCTGCAGGGTCCTGCGTGATGGACAGGAGGCTGGAAGCTACAGGAAGGGTGCGCTGCGTCTGGTCCGCGTTGTACGACTTTGGGTTTACAAATGTGCAGTTGGGAGATGTTTTTACCACTAGTCCATGCTGAAGATGTCTTGTTCTTCTCCACAGTCTACATACCTGTTACACACAGTAAAATGACAGAAGTCCCGCGGTGGAAGGTGTTGATGAGGGAAGGTGATGAAGTGGAAGGTTCAGTAATTCCTGACCCTCCTGATGATCCACGCCAACGTTCTCCGTCCTGCATCAAGCACACTTGCATGTGTTCTGTCTGAAGATGAACATTTTACCATCAAGGTGGGAGCTTCTGGAGAAAACTGAATCTCAACCCAGATCCATGGGATTCAGTGTTTACTGAAAAATGATGCAAATGACTGAAATCTGGGATTCCTTGATCTGTAAGCGTCCTGGTGACTACGAGCCGCGAGAAGACGAGCCTCGCGTCCCCACAGTCATGCAGTACAGACGGGATGAGGAGGTCTCTCTCCTGCGAGTGGAAGGCCAGGCCATTAGCCGCCATTCGGGGAGAGCGGTGCAGATCAAAGCGTGCGGAGAGCAGGAGGCGAAGAGCTGCCATTAACCCGCAGTCAAGATGGCCGCCCCGCCGCCAGCCTCCATTCACCCGCACAGGCCGCCGCTGTCACTCTGTTACCATGGTGATGGCGCCATTAGCCCTTTGAAGGTGAGACTAGAAGAAGTTTCCAGCTCCCGAACCCGGTAAACACGTGTCCATGGGGTGCGTCAGCTGGCCGAGTCAGAATTAGAAGGAACGGCGGCGAGTGTTTGTTGTTTGGCGGCGCGCTGAAGATCATTGACGTGGTCGTGTCTGGCGGTGCGTGGCGGGGGAACCGTTGTCGGCCTGTAATTGGCTGCGCTTTAAATTTGATTTGGTTAATTGAATTTTCTCCCGTCGTGTCGCTCCTCTGGATCTCGTGGGGTTTTGAGGGGCTGAGTGCTGATTGAATGAGGCCAGCAGGTGGACATCATTCCTCCACCTGGTCAGAAGAAGCCAATTCCCAAACTGACATGGAGCATGATTTCAGCATCTCCATATTTTAACCTTTTGTCTTTGATCTTCTCAGAGAACTTTCCTTTGGGAATAATAAAGTTTTCTGAATCTGGACGAAGACCACTGTGTGTAGAGCTCCACCCCTGCAGAGGTCCAACATTTCAGATACACATGCATCTGAAATGTTGAATTCTCGCCTCTTCTGACCATCTCCGCATGAACAAGAGAGCAGATGCAACATATTTTATGAGGAGACTTCTTTCCCATGAACGTGAGGACAATTACTCCAAATGACTCCTCTGAGCATGTCAGAAAAGGAGAAATACTGAAGAGCTCCGCTCTGAAAACCGCAGAAGAAGAGAATCATTT